>NW_026526743.1:22640836-22758336 GCF_024362965.1 Panthera pardus
AATTACGGAGCCACTTGCATTATTGAGGTAAAATTAGACTTTGTCATCAGCATCACCCAAATCCCTGCCTCTTTTGAGGTTAGATGCTTGTCCATGAATCATAATGCACAGGGGTCTCCAGGCTGGAGACTGTCCGCCGGAGATGGAGCTGGTGTTGTCCACCCCCCTGGAGGGTCTGTGTCATGGGGCAAGAGGAGAAGAGCCAGCCTGCAGGCCCCCAGGGCTGCAGGGCTGACCGTGGGTGCAGGAAGACAGGACAGTGGGCTTCTGCAAGAAGTCTAGGGGCACAGGGGCAGAAGAGGGGCAGGACGTAAGGTTGACCACCTGAGGCAGACCCTCAGTAGCATCCAGACTCTCATAGGAGATGCCTTGGTGGAGGGAGGGGAGGGCGTTCCTCACCCCTGCCCCTGACTGAGCTCTCAACGCCTTCCCCTTCTGCCTCTCCCACCTGCCCAGCCTGACCATCCTGGGGGTCAGTCCCAGCTCCCAGCTTCTCCCGACTCAGGCACCTGCCTCTGTGTCTGTTATCTCAACAGTTCCCTCTGACTCTCCCTCCAAGATAAAGCAGGCCATCTGAGACTGACCACAGCCAGAAGCCACTCAGCAATGGGCAATTCGGTGGCAGGTGGTGAGGTTGCCTTGACGCAGCAGAGGTGCTGGGAGAGCACCTGGCAAGCCCCAGAAACACACCTGCAGGGACACCTTGTTCCCCTCTGTAAAGTGGGAACGGTAGGTACCCATAGCCGAGCTAAGGGAACACCTGATCAATGCAAATGGACCCATAGGGGTTGTGCCGTCTTGCTCACTGCTCAGCCCTCAGTGTCCAGACGGGCCCTGGGACATAGCATGGTCTCCACTAGTGTGGGCCAGAAGACCAGTAGAGTGGCAGCAGCCTTTATAATTTTAGTGATGATGATGATGATGATTTTTCTGGAACACTTACCAAGTACCTGGATCTCCACAAACAGATTTCAGTCCCTTCTAAGGACACTCCTGTAAAGCGAGTGCCAGTTTTCAGGCTCTTTACGGGTTGAGGTGCTGGGCTTTGAATAATGACACTATGCCTTCGTGACCGGGTTACTTAACCTCTCTGGCCTTGAACGTCTTTATCTGCAAAATGGGCACAACCAAGGCACCTACTTTGTGAGTTTACAGTATTAAATGAGATAATGCACGTAAGTTGCTCGGGATAGCGCCTGCCTCCTGGTAAACACTAATGGAGGCAGGTTCATATCGCTTTTATCATTATTCTGCGTCTTCTCTCACGTGGCTATTGCAAGAGTCACACTTTGACAAATTCCTGAGTCAAAGCCCATTTTGGGTCCCCCATCCAGGGACAGTTGCCTAGTGGGCAAGACCCCACGAAGAACGAAAATGTGGAGCCCCTCATCTGGGCGGCTCAGTGACTTAAGTGTCCAGCTCTTGATTTCGTCTCAGGTCATGATCTCACGGTTCGTGGGTTCGAGCCCTGTGTCAGGCTCCACGCTGACAGTGTGGAGCCTGCTTGGGACTCTCTCTCTCTCTCTCTCTCTCTCTCTCTTTCTCTCTGCCCCTCCCCCAGTCGCATGCTCGCTCTCTCTTTCAAAATAAATAAATAAACATTAAAAAAAAAAAAAGAAAATGTGGAGACCTTTGTTCAAAGGCCAGGGGAAAATGCTGTGAAAGGTATTAAAATATGAAGTGTTTTCTTCTGCTGTCTTTCTCTGGACTGGTCTCTGGGCTGGTGTTTTAAAATTACTACTTAGTATCATTCAGTTGAGGAGGAGAAACTTCATCTGGAAGGTTCTGTCTCTTTGGCTGTGGGGGCACTGAGAAGCTGGGACATGCTTTCAGAGAAGCTGCTCCTGTCCCCACACTGCCACTCTGAGGACTGCAGGAGATCCTCTCCGAGAGGACCCCAGGGCCACAGGTGGGATTCCAGGTTGTGCTGGGCAGGGCGAGGGGCAGGTGACCAGGCCACTAGGGAGCAATCCAGCCTCAGGGAGTCAGGAGGGAGTGGGTGGTTTTTAATCTCAGGACTGAAAAAACACTAATAACTTTTTTCTTTCTTTTTTCCTTTTCTTTCTTTCTTTCTTTCTTTCTTTCTTTCTTTCTTTCTTTCTTTCTTTTTTTTTTTTCTGACGCATAAAAGGCAAAGAATATTCATCTGATTCTCTCCCCTCCTTTGACAGGGTATATGATAATAGGATGGTTTGTGTCTACAAAGGTCGGGGATGAAAATTCACAACTCTCTCTACACACATATGCAGCACAATTATAAAGATTGAAGGACAAACAAATATGGGCCATCCTGGGGCTTTTCTGCTTTCTCCTCCACCCCCTCATCTACATACATGTACATGTACCTGTACACACATACAAGTGTAGATACGCATGTACACATATGCACATATATCCAAATCATATATATCATGACCTGAATTTAAGCAAGAGAGTGAGAATGACTCAGAACGAGGGATTTCATCAGTTGCTCTGCACACTGCCCACTCCCCACCCGAATGACAAAATTGCCTGAAAGGATAAAGTATAAATGAGGTCAAGTGGGTTGCAAAATGGCAGGAACTGGAATTTTCCCCATGGAAACTCCTGGGTGCATAAGGCCACCTTCTTAGGGCTGGAAAGCAGCGTCTGAGGCCATTTTCTCTCTTCAGTTCCCTGATGTCCTCCCAGACAGCAGGGGGCGCTGTCTGCAGGGGAATCCTTAGCCCCTATGGTACAAAGGACAAACCTGGAGCCCAGAGAGCTTGAGATACATATCTCAGGTCACACAGCAAAAACCCATGTCCCTTCTGGCCCAGGCTGTATCATACCTGGGAAGCTGAGAAACTGAACAAGAAAGGACGGGTCTGGGAGCTCAAGGGGGTGGCTAACCTTGGGATGCCGGCGTGTTCACAATGAGCCTCGCCCCAATCTGACCACTGCAACCAGGTACTCTCTGGGCTCAAAACCATAGTCTCCTTCCCAGCCCTCTAGAACCCACTTGTAAGTCTCCTTTTCCAATTATGCCATAACTAGCGATAACAAGTTCCAATTATGCCGTAACTAGTGATAACAAGTTACAATGGCAAGAGTGATGGTGATCCTAACACTTGCTGGGCACTTGCTACACACCAGCCTATACACAAAGTGCTTCGTGTGACTGACTTCACCCAATCCTCATACGTGATGAGGGTTCTGAGGCCCAGACATGGGAATGACTGCTAAGGTCACACAGCCAGTGCACGGGGAAGGGCCTGGGTTCCAGTCCAGCCGGGATGCTGTAGAGAACCATGTATCCCACATGGCATAATCCAGGTCCTCGGGACCCCTTTTCCCATGTGGAGCCAGCTCTGCATCTGTTTCTCCACGTGGGGAGCACAAACACCGTCTCGGATCTCACAGGAAAAGGCTGGAGGCTGAGAGGGTGGGCCTGGAAACCAGATGGCCCTGAATTGGGATCCAGCCACTCCTACTCCTACCTGTGAGACCTCAGGCCAAAGACTTCCGTAAGCCTGTTTCTTCATCTGGAAGATGGGGTGGAAATGAGCCTACCTCAGAGGTGGTGGATAGGGGAGGGGGGTAAGATACGTACCTGAACCGTTTGGTTGTCACGATGAGTTCCCTGAATGCGGTATCTGCTCCAGGTGGGCTGGTCATTGTGAAGGGGGAATGGGGCCAGAAGGGGGCAGGAATAGCATAGCAGAACCTTTTTCTGCACTTCCTAAGACCTCCCTCTCCAGGAAGCCCTCCTTGACTGCCTCAGGCCCTACGAGCTTTCCACCTGCATATCTGTTGACCCTGTGTCTGCCATCATTTTGGAGCTGAGCGTCCCGTTTCCCTGTCAGTGGGGAGCTCCTGGAGGGACCATGAATGTCAGAGTAAACACATGGTACTTACACAATCACTGTGATTGCTAAGCCCACATTTATCTTCAATGTAGAATGAACATTTGTCCATAATAGGCCACCTTGGCTTGGGGTTCTACCGGACCCCCAGGCCATTTTCTGCCATACTTCTCTGCCTTCTACCTCAGTTCCTTCTAGCACAGGGGTCTCTTCAAGGGCACCTTCTAGAGTTGCCCACAAACCTTAGGTGATGGGTGTCTCAGTCCCTTTGGCTTTGTCACAGAGCATGTCGGGAACCCACCAGTGCCCATGGTTATGGTCCTGTCACTGGGAGTTAGTGGGATTTCTGGCAGTGTTGTGTCCGTTCCATGTATGTCCCCATGGCCATGTCTGGCCACCTGTATACACGTGCATGCATGTATGAGTTCATGTGTGTGCGTCTGTGTACCCTTGGTGCACACGTGTGAATATCTGTGTGAACACGTCTGTACATGTGTGTCTGTGCGTTTGAGTGTTTGAGTGTGTGTGTTGGCTGTCTGAGCAGCGCGGGCCCACATGTGCGCACGGGTCTCCGGGCTGGTGTCCCTGTGCAGCATGTGGAGGTCTGTATGCCTGTGTGAAGGCACCAACAAGGGGACAGGCACAGCTATTTTGAGGTCCCGAGTCACCACTCAAAAAGGAATGTTCACTGGGTTATTAATAAGAAAGCTGGAGCCCTTGACGACAAATGATGATATGCCTTTTCAGAAGGAGGAGGAAAACGTTTGCAGCCTGGACAAAGCTACGTGGCACAGGAGACGGAGCAGAGTGTCTAAGTCCCAGGGTTTGAGGCTGAATCCCAGGCACACTGCTACCCTGCCCCCTTGTGACTTTGAGCTCTGCCCTCGATGGGCAAAGTGGGGGCAACAGAATAACTAGGAGGTGGAAAAGCTGGCTCTGGGCTCCAGATGGACTCAGAGTACAGGATCTGTGCCTTCCTGGCTGAGGTAGCTAACCTTTGTGGCCTGGAATGTCTTTATCTGTAAAATGGGCATAATCAAGGCTCCCATTTTGTGGTTTACAGCATTAAATGAGATCATCAACATAAATTGCTCAGGATAGCGCCTGCCTCCTGGTAAACGCTAATCACTTTTACTATCATTCTGCTACCGTGCATCCTATCTCACGTGGATATTGCAAGAAAATTCCTGAGCCAAAGCCCGTTGGGGTCCCACAACCAGGGACAGCTGCCTAGTGGGCAAGACCCCATGAAGATTGAAAATGGGGAGCCCCGTGTTCAAAGAGCAGGGGAAAATGCTGCTAAAGGTGTTAAGATATGAAGCGTTTTCCTTTCTTCTGCTTTCTGTGGACTTGTCATGGTGTTTTTAAATTACCATTTAATGTCCTCCTGCAAAAAGAAAAATTAAAACTTTAAATTATTAGCATACATTTCACTGTTCACCTTAAACCATGCCATGCCAATTTTAAATACAAACATAAAAGCAGAACTCATGGGCAGAATCACCAAAATTATACAATCTGTGTCTCGTAGCTGCTACGTCCATATGTATTTCATTCAGAACAGAGGGAAGACGGCACACAACTTACTCAGATGTTTTTATTTCATTTCTTGATTCACACACATTCTCCCAACACTCTCTACTATCAAGATTCTGGCGATTAAATTCTTAAAGAATTTCAAGACAACGGAAGGAGTGCATGAAGCCGAGCACAGGGCGCTTGGGAGCATGGGGTCCCGTGCCACCAAGAGGTCACAGGGCCTTGAAGTCACACTGCCCACCCCCAGCCCGGCCTTGGTGGCCGCCATGGCGGTTCTCTGCACGACCCCCCATTCCCACCCCCCACGAACTCCAGGGACCAGGTGATAAACACAGCCACATCTCTCCGCCAGATGCCTCTTGCGGAAGTCAGTGCACCAGCCAATTCCACCCATGCTAACTCCACCGCGTTGAGCCACAGCACTAATTAAAATCCCTCCCATAAAAGTTGTTATCTCCCAGATGCTCCGTAAGAGTGGAATATGCCCCAGGTCCCGCGTCAGGGTGCGCCCGTGTGCGCGGGTCTGACTCTTATGGAGCAGCCCTGGGAGTGGGCTCGGTGCTGCACTTGGTGTGACCGAGAGTCCGGTGGTCCCCAGCACAGGCTCGGCTGAGGGTGGGGCCAGAGCCTGGCCAAGGACAAAGATGGGCCTGAGAGCTGAATGGAGGTGGCCCTACCGCTAGGTGAGGAACGGAAGCAGGTCACCGCCTCGGGACTGAAGGACTCTACACAGGACAGGTCAATATGTGTGAGCCCCGCCCCGTCAGCCCAGCTGGGTCTGGCCCACAGGAACCTTCTGGAGTCAGCCCCCTGCCAAATCCTTCCGTGCCTCCAGTTTCTACTGTGAGCCAATTGCTGGGCGCCTACTACATTCCAGGCTAAGAACTGAACACAGAGTATCTCATTTAATCCTACAACCCACTCATAGGAAAACATATGGGCTCATTTTTCAGATCAAGAAACTGAGGCACGGGAATGGCACAGTGAGTAAGCGATGGAACTGAGACCTAAGCCCAAGGGTGTGCTCTGTGTGGGGGGGGTGGCCTGCCGGGACCTTAGCCTGTCAGCAGCCCCCTGGCTAGTCCAGATGGAAGTTCCCCACTAGAGAGTGGCCACACCCCTGCATGATCCGGTACCCCCTGAGGGCATGAGGTCTTGAGGGAGCCACCTGTGAGCTGCCCTGCTGCCCTCCGTCTCCTCCAAGTAGAGAGAACACTTTACAATAGCTCCTTCCATTTCTTTTCCATCAACAACAAAACAACTAATTTCTCTTGGTAGAGATTGTTTCTGTGAAGAGCAATAAGGTGCCACCCCAGGAGGCGTCATTATCATGAAAGCATCAGTCTGGGATGGGGTGGGGGTACTCCGCTCCCGATGGAGCCTCTGCCGGCTGCCCAGCCAGGGCCTGTTTTGCACACCCCTCTGCGCCTGCTCTCACCAGCCAGGGTGACAGCACAGCTCACAGGCCCCAACCGGGGTCTGCACCCCTGGGGAGGGCAGGCCCTCACGTGAGGGAGGCACATCCCTCGGCGCCCGCCCAGCACACACAGTTACAGCCTTGGGAAGCCGCCACTTGCCATAAAATGCCAAGCGGCCCAGCTGTCCACAACCGGTTCAAGCCGCCTGGCGGACTCGGTCAGAGGAATCCATAAACAGGGCTGGATGGAGGAAGGGTGGTTAACGAGGCGTCTGCCTGCCATCCCACGCAGAGGCCGACGGGGGCCCCACCTGCTTCCCAGGAGGAGGAAGGGCGGTGGGCCAGCAGCCAAGCTGGGAAGGCAGAGGAAGAGACTTCAGAATTCAGGGCTCCCTGGGAAACCCTGGGCTTGGCGGCCGAGTCTCTGACCCCTGGAGGCCACCCTGCCCGCTGCACACCCGGCCTCTGACCCTCCTGCAGCCGACACCCTCACAGCAGCACGTGGATGGACCCAGGCCACTCACCCACCTGCTCCCGGGTCCCCTGAAAGCTGAGTCTGCCCCCAGCAGCCCCCAAGGCCTTCAGGGAGAGGAATGTTCCTGCCGGGCACACACAGTGTGCTAATAAAGACTCAAACAGACCCCGGCTTCAGAGTCCCTCTGCCAGAAGATCAGGCACCAGCTTGTGTTTGCAATGGACCTTCACGGGAGCCAGGAAAGCATGGACCCTCTGCTGAGGTGACAGCCGCAGGACCGAGGTCAGGGCGGGGTCTCATGCCTGATAATCAGGCAGGAAGAAGCCTGATATCTGTGCATAAATGAGATCCGTTTGTCAAATACAAGTACCTCGTAAATGAAATGGCAGGGGGCCAAAAATAACCATGCTGCAGCCCCACGGATGCTCTGACGGATTTGCATGTTGAAGTTTCTGGGACTGTGCACACAGTTTTGGTGAGGGCAGACCCGGGGATTATACCCCTAAAAGATTCGATCGAAATCAGCTGGGATGTGACCTGGCCAGAGCCCCCCGTGGCCATCCCGGGGCGGGGTGCCAGTGTGGCTCTGCCTGCACGGAGCCCGTGTCTGCAGGAGGAGTTCAAGGTGAGGATGGTCATCGGAGAAAACGAACCGGTGCAAGGGCTCCTGGCTGGCATTAAGAGTTACACCCACTGCTTCCGCATTAATGCTCCTCAGGTGGTCGCGAGAGATTCACGCCTTTGGATCAGAATAGAGCGTGAAGAGTGATTTTCCTGAAGGACCGGGCCATGATCAGGAGGGCAGAAACAGCTCATAAATATGGCCCTGTGGCTAAAAGGCGATACACTCGGTATTCACATGGGTTATGGCATAATCAATATTGTCATTAACTTCATCTATAACTGGAGCTGATCCTGACTAACTGTGGTCGAGCAAGCTTTATAAATAAGGTGCTCCTCAGAACTATACCCCGAGGGACGGGCCCGGCTAAGCTAGCTCGCTGGGGGAAACGGCCAGGCATGCACGGCTGCCACATGGGCTTCCCGAGAGAAGCAGGCCTCGGCTCGGCAACCCAGGGGACCTTTCCAACGAGAGGTGGCCTCAGGGACGTCCCTCCGAAGGCTCTCGTCAGGGTCCCAGAAATTGGCATGAGGAAAGCCTTCGTAATGAAATGAAACCCACAGCCTTGCAAGAAAAGATTTCATTTTGTACATAATTAATAATAGCTTATTCCCCTTTTTTCTTTATTACAGAAGAAAATAAGTTATTGATTTCAACCACAAAGATAACTATTTGCATAACATAGCTGATTATGTGCTGTAACTGGTCCAGATGGAATTAATTTGCTCGAACCATATTATATAATTTTCTTAAACAGGTAAAGATTTCATATCCAGGAATATTTCTAGTTGATTAGCAAAGCCCCTGATCTCATCGCAACTGGCTTAAGAAGACGCATCTTGAATCCCCTGTCCTGCATGGTCAGAAAATGAATTATTTCTAAAACCAATTCCACCAGAGAACTAAGGTACTTTTCAACCATTTGGAGACGGCACAGGAGGGAGGGGGAGAGCGTCTCTTATTCAACAGACACCTGCATCACGCTGCCTCATCCTGCGGCTCGTGGCCTAATTATTTCAGAAGGCTAGTTTCCCACGTCAGGCGTATTCATTTTTAGCCTTGATCACCTCATTTCTCCAGCCTGCAGATCAAGGTGCACCTTGAACCATACACAATGCTTCCTGGGCCTCCGGGTCAAACCTGTGTCCTTTGCTTTGAGTGTGCCTTCCTTCCGGTCCTCGGGACGAGGAAGCAAGAGGTTCAAGATGGTTTTGCCAAGTACCAGCCTCTCCGCTGGGCCAGTCCACTCCTCTGCCTGGGCTGGAAGGGTATGGCCTGCATTAAAACTCCCTGTGACGGCGATACCCATCCCTGGGCTGCAGGGAGCCCGTGAGCCAGGGGCACACTGCTGTCGGAACGTCTTAGCTCCTGAAAAAAAAATTCTGGAGCAGATCTGACATCCTGCTAAGATGTGATAGAACTGGGTGGTGAGCACGTCTGTGTTTATTACGTTATTTGTGTTGGTCTTTATGTTTGAAATATTTCATAATAGCCCATAAATCCAAAAATAACTTTGAAGGAAAGGTAGACAGATGAAGGCTTTATCTCGATCAGAACTTGTAAATGACTAGACCCCTAGGTGTCACTTTACATAATAACTGTAAATATAAGGGTAATACTGCATTTATTTGTATTTATAGTTAAGGGGCATTTATGATTTAACTGAAATGTTGTAGTAAAAGATCTGGCTACTTTCTGTTAAGGGACAGCACTGCAGACTTAGAGGCTGCCTTGCATAGATGAGGCGTTAGGCCAGATGGCTGGAGTCCGCTGCCCCAAGTCCAGAGCAGTCAAGTTCAAAGTCTCCTGGCCTCTAGGGAATTTATCTCCAAATAACCCTTGAATAACCTATGACTCACCCTCCTTCCCCTGCTTGGCACACTGACAATTGATCAGTTTTATAGAATTGGGAAGTCTAACTTAGGTTTTGCCAAAGACAGAGACCTGTATGAAGCCTGTCCCCAAGGCACAGCAGGCTGTGTTACTCTGCATTTCAGAGTCCCAGACAAGCTCCAGATCAGAGAGGCAATGTGAGAACTTCAATCAAGAGGGCCTGGGAGCTCTCTGGAGGTTTTCAGCAATCTGGTAGCAAAGGGTCTTAAATCCCAAATTGTCCCTCGAAGAGCCCAGGGTCAACCACTCACCCGGCATTATGCCCACTTGTGCCCCCTTCCAGACACATCTGGACAAGGTGTGGCCCTCACCAAGTAGATCAGGAGCATAAGCTAACTACCACTTTCCGTAGAAGAGCAAATCAAGACATTGTCCCAAGTGATAAGACCTTCTGTTGATGCTTAGAGAAAGCAATTTGTGCTTCTACAACCCCACCCCCACCCCCCGGATGGCCTCGTCCTTGGCTCGGATGTGTGTGGAAATGGGCCTAGAAAGCAGGCATTTGCACACGAAGGGAGCATGAATGCCGATGTGAGTTTACATCACTCCCCAAGCTTCTGTACATGTGGAGGAGAGCCTCGATCCTTGGAGAACAAAAAAGGAAAAAAAAAAAAAAACAAGAGGGGACTTAATAGAAAAAGATCTTTTTATTAAAAAACCATGAATACAACCGCATTCATTCAACCTTAGAAATGTTGTGATGGCTTTTCGGCACGGCGATGTATTTAGATGGGAATATGTCATTAATATAAACAGCAGAAAAGAAACTATTAAAGTAACACAATTTAAAACTGAGCAAACCCGAGTGTTTGATTAAAGTTTTTATACATTCTGTACACATGAGCAGGTCACAGAGAACCCTAATATTTTTGTTGATTTTTAATTTGCTCAAGGTGTGATATCTGAAATGTTAAAATTTCACTAATTTGTATTTGAAATTAGAAGGCAGATCCAAAAGGAGGATTTTCAGTCTGATTTTTCTCGACTGTCTTTAGATGTTCCGGAGAAGTCTACAGCAGAACAGTAACTCAACCTAATGTCAGCCTGAGCAAAAGGCAATCTCCCCTCCCTACGTGCTGTAAGGCAGTACACATTTGCTGGAGTTGCATTGAATGTAAATACATATGGTGAATATTAACTTTGACGATGGGGCCTAATTCCATATATGTTTTAATGCCTGCCTATTCCTGTGGAAGGTTTCTAAATTTTAAAAAATCCCCAGTTCCTCCGGTCCTGTACTACACATCATGTCCTCTTTAGTGGGCAGGTTTATTTTTCCGTGATTGATAATTAGCGGACCAGCTTCCCCCGCCTCCCAGGAATGTAGGACCTCTGCCATGGGCTCAGGAATGCCTCCCCCCACCCCCGTTTGTGGCCAGGCAGGGCCCATTCTCTCCAGGAGAGTCGCGTGCTCCTACGGTCTGGTTCATTCCTCTCATCAGAGGCCTGTGCCCAGCCCATACCGGCCCCTCGAATGCCATCATCTGGTTCCAGATTTGGGCACACGCTTTCAAAACCATCTCCTGCAGAAGACTGGCAGATGTGTGGGCTGGTGGGCTGGAGGGGGACATCAGACATGTTTGTCACAGAGCTGGGAGCCCGGACACCACCCCCTCAGCAGACAGCAGCTCACCGGCCTCACGGAAATAACTTACTGTAATACGACGATTTGGATGGCCAGATTACAGCAACCCATCTTTATTCCACTCACAGCCGCTGGAATTCTGATATGCTGACACCCAGAATTATTGCTCTGTCATTAAAAAAAATAAAAAAAAAGAATGAGTGGTAATGTTTTGAGCGTTCCCCTCCGAAATATCGGCTGATGGCAGCACAGGGTGGCCACGGGGTGGTCGCCGGATGCATGTGGTTGGGGGAGGGTGTCCGTCTCTCCACAGGCGTCAATGCAAAGTTCTTTTGTGGGCAGCCTCAATCTGAGTGTGAATCATCCAACTGGCCTCATCTGAGTGAAATACCTTTAAGACTTCTCCTTCTTAAACTCTTAGAGATCTATCTTGTCTGCGGCAAGGAGCCTCATTTTCATGTTGGAACAGATGGGGCAAAATTGTCATTAACAGAAACTGACAACTCTAAAACTGAAATATAGATTTAGAAAGGAATCTAATGAATTAAATCAATGTTATTGCAGTGAAAGCCAAAGAAATTATTAGTGATTTGTAAAGTTACCCTGTATTTTAACCTCCGTATATTTTAGTCTGGGCCATTTTAACATTCACAATCCTTTTCCACTGGCGTGGTTAATGTCTAACTGAGCAACACACTCATCTTAATTTATCTTCCCCTCCTGGTACCGTGACTGCAGGATGGCCGAGACCCAGCCCCGGACGCTCCCCAGTTCTTGTCTGGAGCCCGGAGGAGCCCCGCACCCCACACGCAGAGGCCTTGTCGTGACCTTGCAGGGTCTCTCCGGAAATATGCAAGAATGGGCTCACGGTATTTACTTTTTATTTTTATTTTTTTTAGTGAGGAGAATCTGATTTTTAAAACAACCCCAAACTCTAAGGCTGTTTTAAGTAATAAATGGGAGGAAAAACATTTCCAGCTGTCCAATTTTTAGATACTTTTCATGATCATATCAAACCAATTACAAAAACCAAACCCAGAACACCCTTGGCCTTCCCGCTGCCTAAACCCCGAGGGAGAACAAAGGAAGAGCGTCCTGGGCTGCCAGTGGGTGGGGGTGGGGGCTGGGGGCCTGGGATCCCTGAGAGTCACCCTGGGCCTGCCAGACCTCCAGGAGGAGGAGAGGGCCTTGGTCTGCTTCCCTAGCTGCACAAGGGGCCCCTAAAATATTCACTCATTCAGCAAGTACTAATGGGTACACATTCAGTGCAAGGCATTGTTCCAGGGCTGGGGACACAACAGTGACCAAGATGGACAAGTTCTCGGGGTTCTGAGGCTTCCTTTCTGGTCGGGGCAGATGTGGGAGACACACAGTAAGCAAGTAAACAAGTGAGATCATCTTAGTCAGTGATAAGAACCAGAAAGAAGATGAAACAAGGGTGGCTTATCAGGGAGGCCTCTCAGAGGAGGAGATATTTGAGCAGAGACCTAGAAAGGAACACAGCTGTGTAGCAACCAGCTATGTGGACGACTGGCGGGGGAAGCCTTCCTGGCAGCAGGAACAGCAAGTGCAAAGGCCCTGGGGTGTGAAGGAGCACATAGTTTGCAAAACAGAAAAAGGCCAGTGTGCCTGGAGCTCAGTGAGTGAGTGACAGGCAAAGACCGGGAGACAAGATCTTGTGGGGACACCCAGGACAAGGTAAGGAAGACGCAGACGGCTTCACGGGCCTCTCTCTACTCTAGAATCCACCATCTCTGGGATGAGATGGGAGAGGCCCACCTCCTGCCGCTCACTGAGGCCTCCCAGAACTGGATCCAGAGCCAGGGGGTCCTGACCTCGGGCAAGCCATGTCCTGGTACCAGCCAGCCTTGCCCAGACCTCCAGCCTCGCGCTCCCTTCCGATCCGTAGGAATCCGTGAAATCTGTGCCTACTGAGTGGAGTCTGGGCTCCTCACCTGAACATTCAGGACCGTGATGGGAAGCCGGGGCCACCTCCATTAGCATGCTGCAGACAGCTGGCCTGTCCTCGGTCCTTCCCCCACCGCAATCCTCCCTCATCTGTCTTCGAAAACACTTCACTCACTGTCCCAACACCAGCTCAGATGTCACCTCCCCTCCCCATTAACACTGCTCTGGCTTCCCCTGGTCTTCCTGCCCCTAGGGCACCTCAGCCACAGGCGGCCTGAGCTCAGATTTTCCTTCTCCCACCTTGACCAGTTACTACAAGCAGCTGCAGGGCAGGCTGTCTGGGTCCATCCTTCCATCCAGAAACCGGGGCACCGCCCTGCCCCATGCCTCACCCTGCACAGCCCGCCCCAGGAAGTCCTGGCGGTGCTGTCCCCCCACCCCCAGCATGCCCCGGGTCAGACCCTCTTTCTGTCATCCCTACTGTTTCCACCCTCGTCCAGGCCACCATCAGCCCTGGCCTGGGCCGGCTCCCTGCTTGCTCCCGCACAGTAGGACTCTCTCTGCAGTCATACAGGGATTTGGGTGTGCGGTAAAATCTACATAACATAACCTGACCATTTCAACTAGTTTTCAGTGTGCAGTTCGGTGACTTGTGCAGCCATCACCCCTAGCCATCTCCAGAACACCTTCTTTTCACAAAACTGAAACTCTACCTATTAAATATTAACTCCCCTCCTCCCCCTACCCTGCCTGGCAACTCCCCTTCTACTTTCTGTCTCTAGGAATTGGGCCATTCTAGGGACCTCAAATGGGTGGGATCATATAAAATCCATCCTCGAGTGACTAGCTCATTTCACTGACCATGAGGTCTTCAACGCTCATCCATGTTGTGACGTGTGTCAAAATTTCCTACCTTTTTAAGGCTGACTGATATTCCTTCGTATGGATAGATCACTTTCCTTTGTTCGTCTGTCGATGGATACTCAGATTGTCTCTACCTTGCATCACTGTAAACAGGACTGCTGGGACCAGGGGCATACAAATACCTGTTCTATACCCCGCTTTCAGTTCTTTTGAGTATGTACCAGAAGGGATCTGGGCGGCTCAGTTGTTAAGCCCCTGACTTTGGCTCAGGTCATGATCTCAATGTTCCGTGAGTTCAAGGACCACATCAGGTGAGCACGAGCCCTGCATCAGGTGACCCCAAGCCCCACATCGGGTAAGCCTTGCTTCTCTCTCTCTCTCTCCCCCACCCCTCTCTCCCCGTCATGGGATTCTCTCTGTCTACCCCTTGCTCACTTGTGCCCTCTTTCTCTGAAAGAAAAAAAAAAAAAAAAAAAAGAATTGGGACTGCTGGATCAAACAGTAATTCTACATTTAATTTTTTGAGTAATTGCCATGACGTCTTCTACAGTGTAGAAGGATTTATTTTAACACCAGTCAAATCATGTTACTCTTCTCTTAACCCCTCCTGTAGCCTCCCAGTGCACTCAGAGTAGAAATCAGTCTCCTCCCTTGGGCTTTGCAGACGCTCAAGCTCCTCCCATGCCCCTCTCCTCATTGTGGTCCAGGCACATGGGCTCCTGGGGCTCCTTCAGCATTCCTGATTCCTCCCTGCCACAGGGCCTTTGCACTTGCTGCTCTGTCTACTGGGGTGCTTTCCATCTTCCTGATTCAGGTCTCTGCTCCCATATCACCAACTCAGAACCCTTCCCAACCACCTCACGGCCCTCCTCACCCTACAGCACCTAGATCCTCCACTGTTCAAATCCCTTCATTGCACTGATTGTTACCCCCAAATTATGGCATTATCTTCATTGTTCCTGGTCTGTGTCCCCTGATCCTGGCCTTGACTTTGCGCTCTGGGAGAACAGCAGTCCTGTAGGGCTTGGTTAGCCATATACACCCAGCCCCTCCCCTGGCTCCTGGCACATGACAAGAGCTTACTAACTGGCTGTGGAGCAGATAAAGAGTGCCCCACACGGCCCTCTTTCAGGCTTGCTTTTCCCAGGGAGGCTTCCATGCCCCCGGTGAGGGCAAGACCCCACCAAGCTGTCTCTCCTGTGAAGTACTTTGCGACCTATGATGATTAACTTGCCATTTGTGACCATTTTTTTGGCGTCCACCTTTGGCCTCCAGCCTGTGAGCCCCTGAGGCCAGGCCTGTGTCTGCCTCAGTTGCCATTGGGACCTCGAGCCCAGTTTAGAGCCTGACCCAGAGAAGGTGTTCAGTAAACGTTGGAAGCCTTGAGTCCAGAACATCCTGTGGAGGGCAGACATTTTTGGTTGAGTGAACTTGAGTGACTTTTGCTGACTTTCCATACGATGTCTGCAGACCCAGCCCCCAGAGTGCACGGGTATCAGACATGTCCAGAGCTGGCAGGGAAGCATGTCTTTGATGCCAATGGCCCGGACTTCTGCTGAGAGGCCAGCTCAGATGGGGGCCCGGAGCAGCCCCAGGACAGGTGGGTGAGAGCAGAGACCCAGGGGCCAACTCCCAGGAGGAAACCCCTTCTCTCTGCCATCTGTGAAGAATATGTCCCTTGTGGAGCTATGATGCTAGGCAAACTCCACCCGAGTGTGTCACAGAGCCCGCCTTTGGGGTCCCCAGCCCCCAGAATCAAGGACTCTGTTTTAAAACATCTATTGATCCAAATGGGAACTATACAGAAGAGAAGCTCTGGGCTTATGGATGCCACCAAAGGCCTCAAAAATTAAAATTACTGTCACGACTCCTGCACCTTCCCATCCGGGACCTTTGTCTGGTCTCGACACGGCCACCAGGGTGGCGCTCTCTCCAGCCACATGCTCAGCTTTGCCCCCCAACAGTCTTCTGAATAGGCTCGTCCAGAGCAGGCTCCGCACATGCCCCTTTGAGCCCCTTTGAGAACCCAGCGCATGGCCCTGGCCCCTAGAAAGGAAACCCACAGCTACTCAGCCCAACGTGAGCATCACTTACTTACCAGGTGTGTGTCACGGAGCATTCAGAAGGGAGGTGAGCACACAGCCAGGGTCCCCTACCTCCTTCTTGGAAATGGAGCCACAGACCTTCCTCAGTAACCCAGCTGGGTTCCCAGGGGAAGCGAAGAATCAGGGAAAATGGAGAGGGACCTCCCAGCCTGTGGCCGGTGCCTGGCTGAGCATACTTTGTCCCTCAGAGGCCCAGTCCTGCCTAAGTGAAGATACTGTGCCCAGCCTCAAGGTGCCAGCCAGCTCCCAGGTTAAAGGGATAGAATTGAAGTGCTCAATAAGGCTTGGAAGACCTGGGCTTTGTCCTAGCCCTACCCTTAACATGCTGTGCATCACTGGGCAAGTCAGTGAACCTCTCTGAACTGATTCTTACTGCGTGAAATGGGCGCCATAATAGTGATACCTAATTTCACAAGACCGCCATGCAGATTTAAGAGATGATGTACTCAGAGCACTCTGTGAGTTAAGTGCCCGCCAAAAGCCCAATCTTCTTGTCTTCTGGGCGTTTACTCTTCCTGGGAGCCCCCAGCACCAGCTACGAGCAGGCACTTTGCACGCATTCTTTGTTGTCTTCCCGGCATCTCCTCATGGCTGTTTTTGTCTTCTCCATGTTTTCGGATGAGGAGACAGACTTGGGGCAGTGAAGACCTGGTCCAAAGTCATAGAGTTTCGGTTTGAATCCAAGCTGGCCAAGTTCTCAACCCACTGGCCCAGACAGCATCCGGTGTATTTCTGTTCAAGAAACCTACAGTGAGTCCATTGTGAGCAAGAATCTGCTAGGAGGCCCCTTTCTCCAGGGCAAACCAGGGTGTCTCTCTGCAGGTATGGGAGGCGGGGGGGGGGGGGGGGTTACCTGATGACAGATGGGTCACCACAGGTAAGAGTTTTTGTTTCCACACCCTGGTTTTTATTACCCCAATCACTGGCACACACTGAGGAGCGTCCCCACCAGCATCAGGGCCCTATAGCAGTCCCCCTGCTTCTCCCAGCCAGCCTTCAGGATGGGTAGCCCTGGGTTCAAGGGAGCCTGGGAAAACCCACAATGTCAGCCCTAGTGGGCACATGTGAGGGTGAGAAATGACAGCCCTACAAGATTGTGGTGGGGGGTGTTCGAGACGGAGTCTCATTCCATCACAGGTGCCTCCCACACCAGCACAGAAACATCTTTAAAAACTAAGACAAACCACCAGACCCTTGGTTTGAATCCAAGTACTGTTTATAAGAGCATTTCTGCAGCCTCTGTAAACTCGCCTTTGGGGGCAGAGCTCACCACATCCCTGTTTTCCCTTATGAAGTCTCCTCTATGGATTCCACCAAGACTGGAAGCCTGGGGTAAACTGTCCTTCCTCCCAAGACATAGGTATTCTTTAGATAACAAACGGCATTAAAGTCATCGCTTCCCTTTTTTGCCTTGGCTGCCAGGAAGCTCGGAGATAACACTAATACTTAATTCTTGATCTAGGGTTCCCTCTCTCAACTTCTTTTCCTCTACCCATCTAATTATGCCTGATCACACATGTATCCAAAAGGCACTCAGAGTAGGAAGACTACATGTTTTAAGTAAATCCACAGAGGAAGACCCTCCCCAGGTCTCTCTTCCGCACTGGAGTCTGGTCACGGCATTCGCTACCTTGTCACTCCAGAAAATCCTGGTCATGCCCTCCACTCAGCATCCTGCCCTGCCTGGAGCTAAGCCTCCCTCTCCTCTTCAAAGGCCTGTGTTTCTGCTCAGATGTCATGTCTGGCAGCACACAGGTGTCAGAAAATCTTGTTCAAGCGCAGAGGGAGAGTGAATTTTCTCTGTGTGATGGTGTGGGGTTCAGCCTGCTGCGTGGCTGTGACTGTTCCCTCTAAAACATGCTTCACGGGGTGATGGACTGCCCTGCCTCGGGTTCAAAAACTGAAGCAAATTTTCCTTTACTAATTTAGTCACATACAACAATAAATCCCAGAAATATGTCTTATGTATATTTTGCATTACCTTTTGCAGACAAATACAAAAACATGGTCAACATTTGCAATAAAATTATCATAGAAATGCCATCTCAAATCTTATTTTCTTTTTTCCAATGCGCATTTCACAAATAACTTGTATTAAAATTATGTTTTACAGAGTAGAAACAGAAAACAAATACCCCTGGTAATTTAAATAGGCATTTGCATAACATGACTAGAACACTTTAGAAAAACGCACAGCATCGGAAAATATGAGTTCAAAAACACTTAAATACAAGTGATTTTAATAAGTCTAATATGAAAAATGCCTTTTAGCTGTATTAATTAGTGAATTAAAATGTGTTGATCTTGGAATATTTTCCAGCTAACAGGTTTGGGGATTTGTGCAAGGTTTTTTTCTTTCTGTTTCTGAGACAACATTTGCCATTCATTAAACCACACCACAGTGCCGTCCTGGAGGTGTTTCTGATGCTGTCCTGCAGGTGTCTGGAGAAAGGTGGAAACCAAGCTCACGTCCGGGGCCAGGGAAACACAACTGAAAGAGGGGAGAGTGGAATAAATGTCACAGGTGCCAGGGCTGACCCTCTTGGGCGCAAGCAGGGCTGAGGGGTCCCCTGTGTCAGACCTGGGCTCCTAAGCTGTGGTGGGGAAGAGCATGTGGAGAGGAGATGGTGTCCCCCTTGGAGCCTGACCCTGCCTATGCTTACACATCACAGAACCAGCTCCCTCCCTTTGTTCTGAAAAGACTTGCCCAAGCACAAGAGTTAGCTTGTGTGTGGGCCCTCTGTGGACAGGCTATGATGACCTATGCCATAGACCCTGTTTTTCCATGGGGGTGTCTTTGTGCCTTGTTGTGTTGGTTTTGTTGTGGGTTTTTTTTTTTTTAATTTAATTTAATTTTTTTTTTTTTAACAATTCTCCTCTTCTTTCCATTTCTGGGTTGTTCCCCGGTTTGGTACAGCAGGTCAGCTCTGGGCTGGCCCCGCGTAGCATGTGGCCTTACGGCCACGAAGCACAAAACACAGCTGAAAAGCACCGGGGCCAGGCCATGCAAAGATGACGGTTTTCCCATTGAGGAGCACACTGCCACTTAAGGATTCGGGCTCTGTGCGGTGATTGCTCATCAAAAACGAGGAAGATGCATATTTATTTCTGCAATTTAGTTGGAATACCCTTCTGAGAGCCCGCAGTAGAGGCGCCTTCAGTCCACAGCTTCTGAGCTGTTAAAATTTTCATTCTAGGTCCCCAGGAAACAGTGCATTAAAACACATCGCTGCATCCTCACATCATCAAACCCCCCTCCTTGCCCAGTGCTCCCAAGAATGGTTGGGAAAATGAAAACAAGGAGCCACGGGGCATGGTCTGAGAAGGGGGAGGCCCAGCAAGGAAGGTGCTAGGGCCAAGCACAAACGCTCTGCCACATGTCCTGCCTGGGGGACGCCCCTCATCCACCCACCCTGCAAGAGCTGCTGTCTCCTGGGTCCCTCTAGTTAAAAATCCTTCTCCAGCCTCTCAAGTGGTGTGTGAAGAAAACCATGGACTGTCAAGGTAGGTCTAACCTACCTTGGTTCGTATGTCTCCTGAGTATATTCTAGATTTTAGGTTGCTCTGACTTTTCTTGTTTTCAATGACCTTGACAGATGTGAGGAATACTGGCCAGCTATTTTGTAGAATGTCCCTCAATTTGGGTTTGTCAGATGTTTTTCTCAGGGTTAGACTGAGGTTATGGGTCCCCATCACATCACATAAGCGATGTTAACCTGACATCGCTGTTGATGTTGACCTTGGTCACCTGGCTGAGGTCAGGGTTTTCCACAGTAAAGTTACTCTTTCTTATCCCTTCTTTCTATACTGCACCCTCGGGAAGAAAGTGACTGTGTGCAGCCCACACTTAAGGAGTGGGAATTCTAATCCACCTCCTTGAGGGAAGAGTATCTACATAAACTATTCCAAATTCTGGATAGGAGATTCATCTATTCTCCCCCCATCTATGTATTCAATCATTCATTTATCTCAATATGGATATGTATTTTATACTTTGGGTTATAATACAATACTGCATTATTTATTTTGTGGCTCAAATTATTCTAGCTTTGGCCCCAGGGACCTATTGCAGTTGGCTCCCGCGTCTCTTTGACACACTCCTATCACTGTGTGTGTGTGAGTGCATATGTGTTTTAAGCACATGCTTACTTTCTGACACTATAAGAGTCCAAACTCATCTTGCATATTTTCTACTTCAGTCCTAGAAGCAGCCATTTCTCCAAGGAGCACCAGTTCCTGTTTCTGAGAATGGTAAATAGAAACCAAGGTCTTGATGCTAGGTGTGCTAGTTATTCCTGGGGTGTCATTGCTTCCCGGCCCTCTCAGCTGACAGAGCAAGGATATGTGTGCGCACACTGACACCTGCAAACACACGGATCCACAGATATTTCTACACGCATCCATCTGTATCTGTATTAAGCTGAACAGGAACTCACACTGGTGTCCCCAACTCTACTCCAGTGTTCTAACCTTCCTTGCTCACTTATCTGCAAGGTGCACACTTTTCTTTATTAAAAAAAAATGTTTAATGTTTATTCATTTTTGAGAGAGACAGAGACAGAGCACAAACAGGGGAGGGGCAGAGAGAGAGAGAGAGAGACACAGAACCTGATAACAGGTTCCAGGCTCTGAGCTGTCAGCACAGAGCCCGACGCAGGGCTCAAACCTACGAACCTCAAGATCACAACCTGAGCCAAAGTCGGATGCTTAACCTACGGAGCCACCCAGGTGCCCCATGGTGCACACTTTATGTGGAAAGAGCAAGGCCCTGAGATGCATGACACTGGCTCAGTGTCGCACCGCAGCTCAGGAGTCAACGGTAGCACCCACACCCCCTGCCTATTCTGGCCAGCGGCAAAACTGCCCTTGGCCGGTGGCTGGAGGGTGAGGACTGTGTCTGCGGTAGGGAGTTTGGGGAGGTTGGCACGGTCTTGCCCAGGCAGCAAGTGGGCCAGGGCTCCAGGAGACTTACAGATCAGAAACTCCCACAGGGACAACCTTGAGACCACCCACATTTTCACTGTCCCACCACCTTGACCATCCTGGCCAGGAAATGCGACCTAGGTAAGTCTGTCGTAGCTGGCGCTGGCTGCCCCCTGCCCACTGCTCTCAGGCCCTAGCATGACAGGCAACACACCTGCTGCTTCCAGTGGCCAGATGCAGAGGCCCCACGGCTGTCCCTGAGGGCCCCTCAGAAGCCTTGGAGAGCCCACCGGAGGGCTGGACACCTAGTGCCTCGGGAGTAGCCGTCACCGGGTCCTGTGCACTAGCGCCTCCCGGAGCCCCCATGGGACTTATGACGTCCACTCCGCCTCCCACCGGTGCTCACTGGGATTGCCTCCTGAATAAACAACTGACACCATATCCTTCTCTCGGGGTCTGCTTTGCGGGGACCCCAACAAACAAACTGGCCTCTTCTCATTCCCTCCCTGGGAATCTCGGGCTGCTCCGGCTCCAGTGCAGCACACATCAGCAGAGGGTGGCTGGGGGCTCTCTCTGCCATCGGCAGGCAGAGGGTGGCTGGCAGGACAAAAGTCTGGATCCTGGGCTTCCAGGTGGGCCCAGAGGGGCGGGGGGTGCAGGGCATGTCAGGAGGGCACGGGAGGGGTTAAACTCCTCACGTTCCTGCTCACTTGCACCAGAGAGGCACTGAGAGGTCTAGCTGGGGACGGCCCCAGAAAGGAAGAAGGGAGACGCGGCTCAGTTCTGAGAATGGTCTTAAAGCCATCCTTCCCCACTGTGGGAGAGGGAAGGGAGCTCCATTTGTCAGTACAGATAGATGAACCCATGAGAGGTGCTGAGAGATTCTGGCATCTGGGCTTGCACCTGCAGAGAGTCCTCGTGATGTCTCCACAAAGGCTCCATCAGTCAGAGGAACGCGCCTGTGTCCCATGAAGGGCGACAGTCGACTGATAGATCGAGGTGCGCCCATATGGAGAGGCACACGGGCTGCCCCCCCCTCCGAAGATGAGCAGCATTTGTCAGGAAGCTTCCCGTGGATCTGCGAAGATGCAGCCTCTGATTCATCGACACCTCTGCCATGTTGTCACCTGTCATAGGCCACCACTGCACGGCCCCAACCTGCCTGGGCTGACCAACTGAGCTCGTGGGCCTGGTCTGGACCCGCTCCTCTACCTTCATGCAGAAAGTCCACACATGCGTACTGCACACGTGCCCATGCGTGCACTTGCAACCCATCCAGCACACATAAAAACCCCTGCTGCTTTTCTAGACAAAGTCTTTTTCCTCCTCAAGGTGGTCTGCCCGGCCAGCACCTACCTGCTCCCAGCCCATCCACACCCTCAAGCCCCCGTGCCCCTCTCGGGGGACACTTGGCACCTGTTCGTCCCGGGGGAGCTCTCCAGAAAGCAAGCAACTCAGGGCTCATGGGAAATTCTGCGTTGACTTTAGAAGGATCCTGAGGTGTCCTGATTACCACTCTGTCCTTATGAACTGGATTAGAGGGCCCTTAACAGATAATGCCTGGAGTCCTCTCTGCCTGTCGGACATCGAGCAATTATGAGCGGGGTCTTAAGAGCTAAGTGAAACAGTGATGCCTCAGCCAGCAGCTCACAAGGTGGTTCCAGGGAGGCTTTCAAAACAATACCCAGCACAGGCGGGAATGATTTTCCCAGCTTTGGATGCTGAACTATGAGCTTCTCGGTGAAATCTTTTCATATCGGGATGAGACCTGGGTAGCTCTTAATCCTTTAATTCTATCAGCTGGCCAGGGGCTAGAATTGGATTTGGAACCTAAGAGAGGGAGACGAGAAAAATCAACACAGGAATTTGAAACTCTGAAGTTGTCCCCAGCTCCCTCCTTCCTGCCCCAACCCAACCAGGCAGCAGGCCTATGAGGTGGCTGTGGTAAGGGACCCCACCCCCGGCCACCCTTCCATGGACAGGCATCCACACTGGGGACGTCAGGCCTGGTGGGGACCCTGAGGACTGGAGGGTTGGAGCCAAGCTGGGAGAACAAGAGGGTCTTTTAGCAAGAGAGCCCCTTGTCCGTGGGGTAGGGAGCAATGAGGTGCTTGACCCTCACTGGCCTCCCCAAAGAGTAGAAATAAAAGTCATCCTTGTAATGGGCAAGTGATGCTTCCCTCCATCTATGTGAAGTGTTTATAGAAACATCTTTGGAGAACCAATGACCAGGCAAAGTGGAAAGAGACCCCTGGTCATGCCACCTCACTCTAGGCAAAGTCCCCCTGCTCTCCAGCCAGATTGCCAGCACCTCTCCTCCAAACACAACTCCACAAGACATCCCCTCCCCACTGCCTGAACACACAGCACCATTGCCCTACACCTCGCCCTTGGCAGTGCAGGGGCAGGGGGAGGGGGGTGTAGCAGGAGGTCTCCTTTAGAAAACAAGAATTGGGGTAAGCAAGGGGGCAGGAGTGGGAAAGATGAGGCCAGAGGTCCCACAGAGAGTCCATGACCCCCCACAAGAGCCTCATGTTGGAGTTCCTGACATGATGAGTCTCACTGGAACCATCCTAACCGGTGTTCCAAAGGCAGGTCAGATGCCCTGACCACGGCCTTGGGAAAGGCATCTGTTTCAAGACCTCATTCATGAATTCATTCACTCATCAGGTACTTGTTGAGGCATGCGGATGTGGGGGAGTCACTAAAGTCTTCCAGAAGGAGCTGAGTCCTGTTGGGGAATTGGAACTCCCAGGAGAAGTGGCCCCACTTTCTGTCCATCCTGGATCTTCTCCCTTCTCATCCAGAGGCTCTGCAGTAGGGTGGGTAAGGGAGGCACTGAGAATGCAAAAGGAATAAGAATTGGTCCCTGTGTCCCCAAAATAATAAAAAAAAATCAATAATCAAAGGTTATTCTTCTGCCGTAGACATTTTAAGCCAGAGACTCAAAAGGGACGGGGCTAGCAGAGAGCCCCCCTGCCCCAGAGGAGGACTCCAGCAGGTGGATGGATGGATGGCTGACCCATAGAGGGACAGCTGCTCAGGCCAGCAGGGCACAACACACAACCCCATGGGATGAGTGAGGAAACGGTATCCAGGATGCAGAAAACGGGGCCACAGACACGGGAAACGTGCACAGAACTGGCCCTGGAACCCAGGTCTTGAGATTCCCAGTCCAGGGACTTTGGCGCCTCCATCCGGAGACGTCGGGTGGCAGGAGCCAGAGAAGAGCTGGACAGGCTTTACACTTCCGCATTTCTTCTCTGCTGCTCTCTTTCCCATGTCTACAGAGCGAGACACCATCCCCAGGCACACACGCACACACATATGCACACACACGGCAGAGTCTGCTGAGTGAGTGGGGTGGAGACAGAGACCTGGTGGGGGGGCAGGGGAGACCAAGGGATACTTCCATCAATCTTACCATCTGACCACATGCTTTGGGCCCTGAGAGGTATTTGGTAAATGGATCTTCTTTTTAAAAAAGGAATAACCTTTATTTTTCAGGTTGGATTCTTTTCACTGCAAACGGCAAATCCCAATTTAAACTGTAAATAAAAGGATGGAATGTGTGGAAGTTCAGGTTCCTGAAGAGTCCAGTGGTAGACCTGTTATAGCTTCAGGCATAGCTGGATCCAGGCACAGAAGTCCAGCCTGCAGCCCCTTACCCCCATGTGGCTCCACTCCCAGCCCAGCTCTCCTCATTCGGCAGGATGGCCCCTGATGTGTCAGATCTGCCTCGTATCAGCTCAGCAACCCCTCATGACAGGACAGTATTTCAGAAAGTTCCAAACAAAGTCCTTGGGCTACCTCTTGGCACAAATGTGGGTCAGCCAATTATTCCTGAATCAAATGCTGTGACCATGGGGACATGATTCTCTCCTAAAATAAGCTCGGGCAAGTTGCCAGCCTGACGCCAAAGGATGGGTCAAACTACCAGAACTGCATGAACCCAGAGTTTCGGGAGAGGGTTGAATCCTGAAGAAGATTCCAGATGCCATTGCCAAAAGAAGAGCGGACAGATGCTGAACAGACAAACCCTATATCTGAATTGCTTTCCTACAGAGCGTGGGGACTCCACCTGTGTGGACACAGGAAGCTGCTTCTACTGAGAGAGAGGTCTTGGCCTGGGCTCTCTGAGTGCCTACAATTCCACACCCAGACAACTGGTATCCCCACACATGCCACTTACCCCTCCCCCTCCAGCCTCCACCCCCACCCCCATGCACCCACCAGCCCCAGTCCCCGGGAGGCCACTTGGGGAAAGGCAGCTGTCCCCCTGTGCTGGTTATTGATTTAATTTCTGTTTACTTCGCTGTAAGCTTAATTTGCTGTGTTAATGGCATTTTAATCCACTTGCCCGTTGCATGGGGCTGATAATACCACACTTTTGTGCAGCAGCAGTGACATTTCTCTGCATACCAGTTCTTCGGTGGGTGGGGCCAGGCATCATTCCCAGAGTGTTCGCCTCCCCTGCCCATATGTGACTCCCACTGCCAGCCCTTTGGGGTGGGGCTACTGCTCCCTGCGTCTTCAGGAAAGTCCTCCCGAGCAGAGGGAGCGCCAGCGGACGCCCGTCACTGAGCCCAGAGGCTGCTGCTGTGTGAAGGTTCAGGCAGGGGGAGTGGCCTCAGGGGCCCTGAGAGCACCTTGGCCTTGGTGGCTAACCGGTGGGGTCAGCCTGGAGAGGGCCTCTGAAATCAAAGATAGAAACAAGCCAGACCAATTGAGGGATTCTGCAAAAAATTGGCCAAATCTGATTTCTCTTCTGGGGTCAAAGTCTCCACCAGCTGCGTCTGTGTCCTTGTCCCAGGCTGCCGTCCACCCTCATGGCAGCAGCAGTTTCTGCCTTTCACAGAGTCGTTGGCACACGGTGCGTGGCATGGTGGGGGTGCCAGCGCTGCCTTGGAAGGTCAGCGTTGGAAACCAGCGCTGACCACCAGCTCCACATCTATGGAGTGGGGATTAGACACTGGCCAGGCCCTGAGGTGACCTGGGGCAGAGCCCACGTGGTGGTCACTGGGGCCGTGAACAGGGAGGGACTCCTTAGGGTACAGAACTGGACACCTGCCTTGCTTACAGTCCCCCGAGGCAGGCCATGGGGCTGCCTTACCTTAGGTCATATTCTCTGCACCCCAAATCCTGCTTTCACCAAGCCAGAGATGGCCCTTGAGGCAAAGACAGCCCCTGCAGGTGCCGACAGGGGTCAAAGGGCAAGCTGCTCTAGCCGACCGGGTGTTTGCTTCTGGACGGTGAATCACAACCAGGCACAGCCTCTCTGTAGAGAGGGAGACATGATGCCCGACGAGCGTGTCATAGTCCGGGGATGGAGGCCAGGAGACCAGCAGAGAGCAGAAGGAAACTACGGTCACAAGAGAGGAGGAAGAGGAAGAGGAGGAGTGGTGTCTGTGGAGCTCTTGCAGGCTCCGGGCACTGGCCCGCATGCTCTCCTGCTGCTAGTAGAGTTCAGCCTCATAACAGCTCCGTTCTTTTCCTCGTTTCATGGATAAAATGACTGAAGTTCAGAGGAGGCAAGTAAATCGCCCAGGACCACACAGCTAAGATGTGGCAGAGCCAAGATCTAGATGCAGGAGGTCTGACTCCAGAGTTCGGGTGACCAGGATAAAACCAAGTGTGGAGAGAATACAGGATAGCAGAGGCCATGGAACAGTAGAGGCCATGGGACAGCAAAAGCCATGAGACAATAGAGGCCATGGGGCAACAGAGGCCATGGGACAGCAGAGGCCATGGAATAGTAGAGGCCATGGGACAGCAAAAGCCATGAGACAATAGAGGCCATGGGGCAACAGAGGCCATAAGCGGAGAGGAGAGTGGAGGGGCCGTGGCCCAGGACAACAAAACGACAGGTCCTGCATGCAGTACGGAGGGAGTGCCTGAGGAACAGGTGCAGGACACGCCTGTTGGCCCTGGCTTCTCCTGAACACCGTCAATCCACAGCTCTGCCCCAGCGCTGTTGAGTCCCTCCTCCGTGCTTTCTCGTCCTCACACCAGGCAGGAGACGGAACACTCCACCTGACACTGTGAAAGAGCCAGGGCCACCCAAAACCCTTCTCCAATTAACCTTGGTCCTCTAAACAGGGCAGCCCCAGCACCCCGGCAGCCCTCTGCCCCAGGGCAATGCTTGGGGACCCAGACGCACATGTCTCCATCCCCCCATTTGGACTGGGGTCCCCTTGTCACGTGTGTGTGCGGCACGCACCCACGCAAAGACCAGATGCCTACTTGCTGCCCAGGGACTCAGGACATTCCCAGGGGCTGGGTGGCCTGGATGCACCCCTGACGCTATTACTGCTTGTTGAGAGCCACGTAGCCTGTAATGACCCCGGGCATTTCCCGGGATTAATGGCCAGCAGGATTAATGGCCCTCAGCGACACCCTGGGCCATTAGGCACCAGGAAGCCCCACACCTCAGTGGCTGTTAGTTAAGTGGAAGACATTAGAGAGCTAACAACAATGTCTAACAAGGAGGGAATTATCAGGAGAGCCTCGTCTGCGCTCATTACCTGGTCAGGCCTTATGACAGGAACTGCCGTCAAAGGCGGGCACCCAGTCCCCTCCCCCATCTCCTGAAGGCTTCCCTTTGGCCTGGAATCACTTTTCCATCGGAGCACTTGTGCATGTGTGTGTGTGTCCTTGTGTCTGTGTGTCTATGTGTTTGTGTCTGTGCCTGTGTGTGCGTCTGAGTCTGTGTGTCTGTGTCTGTGTGTGTCTGTGTCTGTGTGTGTGTGTCTGTGCCTGTGTGTGTGTCTGAGTCTGTGTGTCTGTGTCTGTGTGTGTCTGCATGTGTGTGTCTGCATCTGTGTGTGTCTGTGTGTCTGTGCCTGTGTGTCTGTGTGTGTCTCTGTGTGTGTATGTCTGTGTCTGTGTGTGTGTCTGTATATGTGTGTGTTACCTGTGTCTGTGTGTGTGTGTGTCTGTGTCTATGTGTGTGTGTCTGTGTGTGTGTCTGCATCTGTGTATCTGTGTCTGCGTGTCTCTGGGTGTGTGTGTGTCTACACCTGTGTGTCTACATCTGTGTGTGTCTGTGTGTGTGTGTCTGTCTATGTGTCTGTGTTGTGTCTCTGTGTTAGTGTCTGTGTATCTTTGTGTGTGTCTGCCTCTATGTGTGCATGTATGTGAGTCTGCATGTGTACATGTGTGTCTATGTCTGGTTGTATGTCTGTGTGTGTCTGTGTCTGTGTGTCTGCATCTCTCTAGTGTGTCTGTGTGTGTGCATCTTTGTGTGTGTGCATCTGTGTGTCTGTGTGTGTGAGTCTGTGTGCATGTGTGTATGTGAGTCTCTGTGTGTGTCTGTGTGTGTGTCTGTGTGCGTGTGTGTGTGTGTGTGAGTCTGTGCGTGTGTGTGTGTCTGTGTGCATGTGTGTGTGTCTGTGTGCATGTGTGTGTTGTGAGTCTGCGTGCACATGTGTGTGTCTGTGTGTGTGTCTGTGTGTGTGTGAGTCTGTGTGCGTATGTGTGTGTGTCTGTGTGCGTGTATGTGTGTATGAGTCTGTGTGCATGTGTGTGTGTCTGTGTGTGAGTCTGTGTGCGTGTGTGTGTGTCTGTGTGCGTGTATGTGTGTATGAGTCTGTGTGTGTGTGAGTCTGTGTGCATGCGTGTGTGTGTCTGTGTGTGTGTGAGTCTGTGTGCGTGTGTGTGTGTGTGTGTGTAAGGTGTCCCAGTCTTACCTCTGGAATGTCAGTGACTCATCGCTTTGCCTCATGAAAGAACATCCCCTCTGCCCACCGACAGCCAGTGTCCTGACTTGCTGAGCTGCTGCCCCCTCACCTCTCTCCACTTCCCTTTCCTGCTGCAAGACATTGTGCATTTCATTCATCCCCTTGTTCCGCAAATGTATTTTGAGCACTTTACCGAGTGGCAGGTCTCCTGGGAGGGATGCAGCAGTGACAGAGATTGAGGAGGGCCCTGCCCTAGTGAAACATATAGTCTAGGGCAGAAATAATAAAGAATGACCATAAATAGAAGGCAAGGGCTCCCCCAAAACTGTGCTTTCAGAACCTGGGAGCTGCCTTGTGCAGGAGTCTTTCGAAAGTTGTCATGTTACCAGCTCTGCTCTCAGGTCCTTTCTGCATGAACTTCAAGGAAAGATGTATTAGTCCTACAGGTCTTCAATCTATGTTCATCTCAGATGCTCATAGAGATCACTTGATGGGATCATTAAAAAAAAAAGCAAAGAAAATAAACAGAACAATAATAATTATTCCTGGGGAGGGACATCTGATCTCAATCTAGCAGGGACTGGATGTCATTGGAAAGCAGCCTTTTAAGGGTCATATAAAAAAGCAATCAGGTAAGTAGTTATTTAATGGCGAATACGGATGGCAAATGACACTCATGGCTTTGTATGCAGTTCCTTCATCATCCCTCATGGAATCAAACCTGCCCCCCACAGATCACTGGAGGTGGAGCCTGAGGAAATAGCTGTGGGTAGGGAAGGCGTTGAGGGTGGAGGTACATTGGAGAGTCTGAACATGGTTGATCCCTGGTGGGGGGCGGGGATGAAAAAGAATTCCTAAATGAACCTTCTCTCTCGTGTAACACGTGATTTCACCTACGTATTGCAATGTAATAACTGCCATAAGGAAGACCTGAACTATTTTAACTACATCCTTAAAAGTTTATAGATGCAAGCAGCACCCTCCAAAAGCAGTTCTCATCTTTTCTTTGGGAAAGTGGAGGGTCTTCCTATATTCAGATATGAAGGCACAAACAGTAATTACATAATACGTTATTTATTTAATTAAGACCGTGACACGTGCTGCAAAGAAGTGCCTGGTGCTCTGAGACCCAAGGCGTGTGTCTTTAAAAGAAGAACTGCCTGAACTGCCACTGAAGGAAGGAAAGGAATTAATCCAGACTGAGAGGGGGCAAGCCGGGGCCCCCCGGGCAGGGAGAACAGCAGGTGCAAAGGCCCTGTGGAGACGAGGGGGGAAAGGCCCCACTCATGGGAGCCCAGATGGTGGGGGGCCAGACCTCACAGAGCCTCACGGGGATGTGGCTTCTCTCCCAGGGGCAAACCCATTAAAGGGTTTTACACACCAGAGCGATCCACTTCCATTTTTAAGAGAGGCTTCTGGATGCATCCCACAATTGTTACAATCATGCCCTAATTATTTGAGCTCCAGGGACCCAGCCACTCGCATTCCCTGCTGTCATTTCCCTCACTGTTTCAGGTGAGCTTTTCTTGAGAACTGGACTCAATTCCTGCAGCCAGGGCTCTCCCCTCCCTCCGTAACAGGGCCGAGCATGCAGCAGACACACAAAAAAACACTACACGTTCTTGCATTTGGAGCAAAGGTGGATACCACCTGTCTGGAAGGGGCGGTTATGCATACATGACCTCCTGACGGACAAGGAACAAAGGCCAAAGGCAGCCCCACAGAGAGCCAAGCCCCCACGTTCCTCCACAGCCTGGCAAAGCTGCCCAGCGCTGCTCCAGGCAGGCAGGCCTGAGGCCAGGGGTCAGCCTGGGGGCCCGGCTCTCCACATCCGTGGACCACAGAATAACTGCAAGATGCTGTACCCCTCCACAGCCCGGCAGTGGCCCAATGCCCCTGCCCAAGGCTTCCATCGCATAAGTCACACGGCACACGGGGTGGCTTTTATCAGTGCATAAGGTGAAATTAGAGCAAAATCAAAATTTCCTTTAATATCTCTTATGAAGTCCAGCCACGCTGCTCCTGCCATTAAGCCGGTGGCTTGCACGCAGGGGCAAGTTGTATGATAAAAAGTCCTTAGACACAGGCCTCTCTGAGCTCTCTGAGATGCTCAGACCAGGAGAGGCATGTAGGGCACACTCCCTGGGTCTCAGAGCACCGTGCACTTCTCCTTTGCAGCACATTGTCACTGCTCTAATGAGATAAGTAGGAAGTGGGAAGCAGGACTCACAGGGGGATCATCAGATTCTTGACTCCCGTGCACGCTTGCCCCGGGACACGTACCCACTAAGTGGGAAGGTCAGCGGAAGCCACTGCACGATCTACACTGTCACCCGTGTCCCTCTGCCACTCCACCATGAATCCTAAAGTGGCCTGTGGAGGGTGATCCACCCAGCTGACTGGAGCTGTACCTGGGCGGGTGCCCGGAAGGAGCAGGACCTTGGCTGCGGCTCTGGGGACAGAAGACCAAGCCAAGGACCAGTGTGGAGGGCCAGAGGGGACCTGAGCCGCAGGAGACCGCCCCAGCAGTGATTGGCGTCGCCCCCGGCCCGCCTGGCCTCGCTGCACACACGCAGGACGGTAAGGAGCCGCCGGCCGTCCTGGCGCGGGGTCTTTCACCGGATCACACTCCGAGGTACCGTGATAAAGAGAAATTCCATTCCGCTTAATCCCAGCGTGGTTCGGGTACAGCCTGCTCAGCGCGATCTCTCCCTCCCCGCAAGCAGCCCGGTTTGTGACGTGTCTGGGCTTTGTGTGCACGCTTCCAAACTGGAAATATTACCTTGCCTTTTATTTACATTTTCTGACGATGAAACGGGCTTTAAAAATGCCCCGCACCGCAGGGTGAGAGTGCACAGTGTGTGCACGGTGGGGGCGAATGGAGGGCTCTACTTCACCTCATCTCTCCTTTCTGCTTAAATATTATGCCACATCCTGATTAATACCAGACCAATAAAATCATCTCCACAATCTGGTTAGAGGCTTTTGTCTTCCCAGATGGCCTGCAATGTTAATGTGTGACAATTTCAACAATGAACTAGGACTGTTTTATGGAACCAACATTTGTTCCACTGCTTTTTTTTTTAGACTCAGAATTTTGACACAGATGGTACAAATTACTCAAAAAACAGAAATGTTCATTTAGAAGGCTTAAATATGTGGTTTTACTCAGGCCATCAGAATATTTTACATTTGCAATTCAGTAAATTTACTAACAACCCTGCTATAATTAAGGTCTGTAAAAAAAAAATCCCCTTTTTCCAGCTTTTTATATCTATAGAGTTTCATTAAAGCCAGAAAAAATATTATTATTTATTCTAGTTGTGCAGTGTTCTTATTTCCTTGTGACATACATTGTTCGTCTCTGCTTTCTGTTCCCTTCATGCTTCTAATTGCTGCTGAGGACGGAGGAGGAAGGGGGGATGGGCTGCGGCTTCGAGGTCTCTCCCCCATCACCCCTCAAGCCAGGCTGCAGCCCCAAGTTCCTGGTCTCAGTGATTACAGACACGGCATCTGCTAGGACCTTCTCCTACAAGAAGGAGAGCATGTCCCCTTGCACCTCTGTTTACCGTCTCTGCAAGGGCAGAACCCACAGCACAGGACTTTTCAAGGCTGCAGTTGACTCTTTGTTTCCACGTGGACCCGGGTCTGCTTCTCAGTGCCACAACTATCTCCGTACCCCTGTATGCTCGTTCTGTGATGTGCACTGTTCACAGAAAGCTCGGTTTAATCCTCCCTGCAGCCCTCAAGGTGTGCAACAAAGTCTTGTTGCCATTTACAGGTGAGGACGCTGAGGCTGAGAGAGGTTATGTCAAGGTCAAGGCCTCACGCACTTACCACCTTAGGAGCCACGAGAGCACTGACGATGAATTGAGAACCGTACCGACAAATATGGGTATTTTCTGAGCGCTTACTCTGTGCCAGGCACTGTAGAGTCTTTTCCACGTGTTGTCTTCCGGGACCCTCCTTTTAAAAACGTGGTGGCCGAGGCTCAGAGCAGTTTAAAGGAAGGAGGTGAAGCCCACTGCAGGCAGAGGCAGTCAGGGGGCTAGGAATCCGTCGAAGCAGAGGGGACAGCCCAGAGGCCAGAGGAGATCCAGGCTGCCCACTGTTTGGTCTCTCAGCTCCGGAAGGTGGATCTCACCAACAAGGTCACCCGGGAGGAGAAACAGCCTGCTCTGACCTCAGCTCCCCGAAGGGGGCTACTCCGTGCCTTTTCCCTCTGCCTTTACCCCAAAGCTGCCAACTGCTGCCCCCCACACAAATCTGAGTTCCTGGAAGACCTCAGCCACCAGGAAGCAGAGGACAGGAAGTAGAGAACAGAAACCTGGTGTCCCCATCTCTGCCCTTATCACCCAGTACTCAGAGCCTACAGAGTGCCAGGCACACAGTAGACACCAGCTACTTACAAGACCCAATTGCAAAATGGAAGACACAGTCCTGGCTTTTTCCAAGCGACCTGAGCCATCTGAACCTGGAGAGAGCTCTTCAGAGGCTACCGTGTAGGGAGTATGTACACGGCTCTTTACCTCGTGTCTGGAACATGGGGGCACGCAGCAGGCGTTAGCTGTTGTTTTTGCCATCGTTACTACAATTATTCTTTTGGAAGTGTAAAAAGCCCACTGCAATGATCAAACTGCAACATTCCTGGGGCAAGGTCCAGATTCCAAAGGAATACCCCAATGGTGCTCCCCTCTTCAAGCCTTGTTTTGGGGGCTCCTGAACATGCTCAAATCAATCTCAGGAGACCCTCCAGCCAAGCAGACTCATCTTGGATGCATTTATTATTTTATTGATGAAAAAGCCCCTCCCCCCAAATCTAAACAGAGTAGAGGGTCCTCATCATTTCTTCCTGCCCACAACTTGAAGAACCGTCTGCTTAAATATTTTCCAATAGTGTTTTGCCAAGAATAACAATCATAATAAAACCAACACCAATGTCCTGCTTGCCATTTCATTGACCAGAGTTTTGGTGTTTGCTTTTATGTACCAAGTGGTATCCCGTTCCATTTCCGCATTGGTTCCTGCTTTCCAATTCTGTAAACAAATAATTTATTTCAACTTCAGAGTAAAAAAAAAAAAATTAAATGCATCAACCATCGTTGTCCTTTGCTAATCCTTGCAGTAAGTACCATGCATTTCTGTGTGAGGCCTCAATTCATTAGAGCATTCTATTAACACTGCCAACAGAAAGTGCATTCTGAGTTTTTAAATGTTGTTTCCATTAAAATCAATCACTCCTCGCAATTAAGCCAATAGTCTCACCATTTTTGCTGTTATGAGCTAAAGCATCCTAAATATATTGACAGCTGTCTTCGATAGGATGACACAAATGAGGGGGGGCAGGCCTAAGACGAAATGTCACCAAGGGGAACACAACAGGCTCCTCTTGCTGGAACTCACCTCATTTTCATACCCCAGAAGGCATTTAGTATGCTTTTTTTTTTTGCAATGGCAAAGTACAGTGATCAATGTTTTGCATATTACAATCAATAACACACTTAAATATTTAAGTTTTGCATTCTTTTGCAATAAATATTGATATATTACAAACTCTGTAAAAACTGTTCATTGGACTTTTTGTTTGCACTGTGTACTGTATCATTCAGCAAATAAGTGAGCTAAATATTGTTTGTTACAAAACAGATGTCAAATAAAATTATGCCATATGTGCTATTAAACACTTTTCTTATTTTTTTTTCCAGCAAAACCCAAGACTTAGTTTCAGAAGTGAATGTATTTGGCTTTTCGAGGATTTGAAGCATGACAGCAACATCTTTGAAATATTTTTAAACCTGCTGGCTTTGTGTAATCCAGTTTTGTGAACTAATTCTGAGTGTTATCATAGATTTGAAATTACAAATACAGGTAGATTTAATAGGGACATGGATACACCCACAACAGTCCAGGCAGGGGTGAAAATTGGTCCACTGTTGCAAAAGAGAGGGAAAATAAAGGAAACTGCAAAAAAAAAAAAAATTAAAAATAAATTGTCTAGAGAGACAGGAAATCAGGAGTTTTTCTAAGTGACTAGAGACTTTGAGGAGGTAGAAGAGAGAACTTTGTCAGCTCAACACTGGTACCACAGAGGAAAAGTCTGAGGCCCGCTTGGAGATGTGGGGGTGATTCAGGAGGTGTCGGGGGGGCAGTCCGGCCCTGCGGGTCCTCAGAGGGTCTGGAGAAAGGGTGGAGGAGGGAGAGGGGTGCAGGGCACTCGCAGGGGCGGGTGCAGGCACTGGGGAGCTGTCCCCACCCCAGGGTGTCCCCACTAAGCAAGCCTCTGTGAACTCCCCGGGTTAGGCCCAGCAGGGGTCTCCCCCTCCCCAGCCCTGTCAGAAGCGTTTGCGCTAGATGGATGGATCTCTTAGCCCGGGGAAGTGTGAAATGTGAAACAGAATGAAACAGAATGCAAGAAACATGTTGCTAAGAGCCACCGAGTGAAACAAAATCTGGAGGCCCCGGCACACTGGTGTTGGCACCAGCGGCCCAGATGCTTCCACCCACAGACGGAGGAGGGGTACACAGCCGAGCAGAAGAGCCCATCAGGGTCAGGGGCAAACCCGGAGCCCCGCCGCTCTCCCTCGCTACAGCTCTGCCCGCACATCTTCGAAGGAGGCCCTGGCTTTCTGGTATCTCCTCCACCTGGAGGCTGACCTCAGAGAAAGCCAAGACACAGGTACCCTAAGAGGGCTTGTGGGGCCTAAAAGCACCACGATGCCCACTTCCCCCAGATCACTGGGTCCCTCAGAGACAGACACTGGTCCCTTGCCCCACCTTCTCACCCAGCCCTCACCTCGGGTCCCTCACTACCTGCTGCACCTGGGTGGGACTCACATGAGCCCCTATGTGGATATCATGCTCTGGGGTTACCCTGGCCAATAGAGGACAGCGTGGGTCGGTACGTGTGTACCCATTTTGTTCCCCGAGGTGGATAGCAGAGCGCTGCATGCGAAGGTCCCGTGGCTCCCATGAGGCATCCTTGCACTGGCTCCACCTCCCGCCCCGCCCCCACTGGCTCAGCTCTCATCCCCAGGAAGCTACCTGTGGACTCAGGTGTTGGTCTTGTGCTTGCATCCAGACAAAACCCGGGATGGAATGCCCCACACATCTACCCCCGCCTGATACTGAGCCCTAGTGCTTATTTTGGCCCCCGCCTAACGTGAACATCTGAAAAGGGTCCTTGCCCCAGGCAAGCATTTTGGGAGTTCTTTGGTTAGCAGACTTTTTTTCTCGGATGCTTTTGTTGGTCTGTTTATTACTTCTGGGGCTGAGGATTTTGCTCACTTCTGCATGGGTCCTGTCTTCCCTACACGACAGCAGTCCAGGAGACAGGGTGGTCTCTGAGCCTCCCCAGAGCCCCCGACAATGACCAGGACCCGACGCCACGACAGAGAGCTCCATGGGCGCCAGGGGGTGACCAGGACCCTCCCCACCGCACAGAAGGAATGGAGGCAGCCACGAACATCCTGGTCTGGGGAGGGAAGGTTCCTCAAAAGGGGTGAAGATCTAAGCCACGCAGGACGAGGAGGAGCCATCAGGAACAAAGGCTCAACCTGCCCTGCACTGGCCGCCGGCCTCACCTTCGGACCCCATGAAAGTTTTATCCTGAGAGCCACCCCTCCATGGTCTTGAGCTAACTTGACAGAGCTTCTCGCCCCGCCTCCAAACACACCTGAACTAAAACACCAAGTTAAGGAGTTTGGACTTCATCTGAGAGCAATGAGGTCTTTAAATATTTTAAGCTGGGGCTTAGGCTACTTACTGAATTTGCGATTTAGAAACCCCATTCGTCAGCTGTGTTGCAAATGCTTTCAAAGAAGTAAAGGGGCTGTGCCCACAGCCTGGAAGGAGTGGAAGGACCGGCAGGGGAGCTGGAATCCCAAGGATGAGGCAGCAGAGTCAGAAGGACCTGTGTGTGGCTGGGGGTACAGGCTGAGGGAAGGGAGGTAGCTAGGATGGCCCCTGGGCTCTGGGTTGGTACCTGGGGGGATGGTAGAGCCCGTCCCCAGGCTGGAAGGGGTTTCGGGAGGAGCGGGAAAGGGTCAGCTGTTAGTTGGTTTAATCAGAGTGCTTTTGCCTATCAGTAGGCTCAGCAGAGCAGAGCACGGGGATGGGGGCAAAAGTGGGGAACTGGTTTCTATGTTGTAGAGGATTTGGGAGCCTGCGGGAGGGGAGAGGTGAGGAGGGAACCACAGAGGGTCTGGCTGTCCAGAGGCTGCAGCAGGAAGCCATCCGGTGTGACCTTGGTTCGGTTATTTAACTATTTCCCACTCTTAAACTCGGTTTCTCCAGCTGTCAAATGCCTTGGAATTTGGGCCTCAGTGACTTTTATCTTATGTGCTGAGAGAATGGAAGGCATCAAATTCCAACCGTTAATCTGGGGTTCGCAAACCCGGATGCCTTGGGGCCACGCAGGTGACATACATGAGAGACGGGGCCAAGGACAAGAAAGATCACGTGGCCCTCTGAGACAACCACAGATGCCCTCAGCCGCAGTGCCTGGGAGACTGCAGGGAGGGGTGGGGACCGTGGCAGTGTGAACCTGCCTTTTAAACACCCCCTTTTTAAACACCCCCCTTTTAAACACACACTTAAGGGGCGCCTGGGTGGCTCAGTTGGTTAAGCATCCGACTTCGGCTCAGGTCATGATCTCGTGGTCCGTGAGTTCAAGCCCCTCATCAGGCTCTGTGCTGACAGCTCAGAGCCTGGAGCCTGCTTCACATTCTGTGTCTCCCTCTCTCTCTGACCCTCCCCCATTCATGCTGTCTCTCCCTGTCTCAAAAATAAATAAACGTTAAAAAAAATTTTTTTTTAACACACACTTAAACTGTGAACCCCAGCACTGTCACATCTTCTGGGTATTTTTTCTTTTTTCAAAAAAAAAAAAGTCTAGAAATCTAAACTTAAAAGCAAAACATACAAATAAAACCATTCCCAACCAGTCAAACAAAATCCTACGGAGGGTTGGATCGCACCTACAAGCCGTGGATTTGTAACCTGTGCTTTCAGTGGAGAACTCCTAGCAATCTGAGCTCTCCAGCTGGCCCCAGGGATTCAGACCCTTGGAAGCTGGAACCCAGTGGATTCACCGTCTGTGAGGATGGAGAGAAGATAGAGGGGCTTCTCTGGGAACTAACAAAGAAAGATTTCTGAGGCCAGATCTCAAAATGTTAATCAGATTCAGAGACATAAAACATGACAATTTAATGGTGTTTGGTGGAAACTGAAAATTCTTTAAAGTTCTAACTATCCTACACTGAATTCTAATACTTTTTTAATTATTAGATATAAAATGCTTATAATTTTAGGGGGAAATTAGACTTGGTAATTTATATTTCTTGTTTATACAGTACAATTTGCTGATGAAAAAATGTGCTAAACTTATTGATTCATGACCATAATTGTTTAATTATTTATCATTGCAGAATGGTATTAGCATTGCTAATAATGCAGATGTGCACAAAGGCTGAGGAGTCAGATGCAGCTTTTGTTTGGGGTGTGCGGGGCTTGAGGAAGGTTGCTCTAGGCTGTAGGGCAGCCTGCCTGGGACGTGAGGTTCTTGGGCCACGCCTGTCTCCATCAGAATGACCACAGAAGGGTTCTGCATCTTGCAGCAACAGAACTGCGGGGCCACAGACTGGTCCTGCCACTCCGAATTCAGAGCTTGGGTTTGGGGACTGAGTCTCAGGCCACTGGGAGAGTCCTTTGTTCTGCCACAGCCAAGGTGGTCCTCATCCACACACCTTGCATGGCCCGGCTGACCTCCATGGGGTCCAAGAGAGCTCAGTGATGGCCAGGATCACAGACCCTGGAACGGGTCAACAGAAGGCTCAGCACCGCGCCCCCCCCTTCCCACCCCACCAAGACTGGTCACTGGCTATAGGTCTATGCTCTTCACCTAAATCTAGAAAGGGAACAACTCCAAAAGGAAGTCACAGGTGATACAGGCCCTCAACCCCAGACCTACTTTCAGAGCTAGTAGATCATCTGAATCAACCTGCACATTTCACGGACAAGGAAATGGAGTCTTAAAGAGAGGACGCAGGTGCTCTGAGTAATTCTCTCCCGTAGCGTCAAAAGGAGACACCAGGGGGGCACGGAACAGGAGTCTGAAGCTCAGAGCAGAGGACTGACCCGGACTGACATTTGGGAGTTGCCAACAAGGATGTGCTGGGGGTTAGATCGGTTTATTGGTCCCACTGCCTCATTCTCTTGTGATAGAGTCATCCATTCACATCCTTGCCACAGCTCACAGTGGGTCAAACAGGCTTCCAGGCACCCTGACCTTGGGGTTGACCCAACGTCCGCCAACTGGATACAGCATGGCAGCAGCAGGATGAAGTGTCTGTGTGCAGTTGGCCTTGCCTGCCTGAGCTGTGGCTGTCGCCATGAGATGCTGCCTGTGTGGTTGGGCCGCAGCACGAGGTACGCGGTGCACAGCTACTCCGGCCACCCACAGAGCCACCGCCGAGAAGTGCACGCTCCCTGCTGCCTGATGCCAGGTCACCTCTGTTGGCTGCCCACAGTAGCAACTGATGCGGTGAGCATCCCAGCTCTGGGAGGAGGCGGGATCACCCAGGGAGAAAGAGTGATGGAGAAGGCCAAGGAATAAACACAAGTCAGGACTGCCCCAGAACCACTAGGCAGAAAGAAGAAAAACATGCCTGTGGGTCCTGGAGGCCATGAGAGGCATGTATTTCAAACAGGAAACATGTGCCCTGCATGTGACTAAGAGGTTGGCTAAGACGAGGGCGGAGAAGCCCATGGGACATGTGCACATCCAGCTTGGCCGTAGTGGTCGCGTGACCCTGGGGGAATCCAGTGACGAAGGCTGGGCTTCAAGAGCCCAATAATGGGTCCAGGGGGTTCCCACACCAACAGAGGATGGGCGAAGAATGGGGGGAAATGGAGCTGCCCGCGTGGGGTGGCCCAGCAGCAGGTGGGCAGGACGGACATGCTAATCCCTTCATTGCAGATAAGTAAGCAAAGGAGCTATAGTCCCGACACAGGGGCTGGGGCAGGCGGTGCCACAGAGTCAGGTCTGGGCCAGCCCTGGGTCCTCCGCGGGCACGCCCAGTCTGGGGGACGCAGACCGCCCCCTGGGGAGGAGGTCCTGCTTCCACTGCTCTCTGATGCCTCCCCGGGGTCCTCTTATCTCCCGTCTGCCTACACACGCCTCGAGGACAGGACCTGCCACTCCTCCTCCCACGAGTTTGGCCCGTGGAGGGAAGGAAGGCTGGCCATCCTGGCCTCCGTTTGGACCTGGATTTAAAATCCCCAAACCATTTAAGAACCCAGCTGTGGCTCCAGAAGCCACTGCCACGGAGAACGGACTTGTCTGGGGTCCCCCAGACCCCCACCTTTCATGGCTCCAGCAGAAAAACTCGTCATTTGGCCCGAAGCTCCCTCTCAAGGTGTGTGAGAAGTTCATGCGTCAGAATGAATTTTTGAAAAGAAAAAGAACACTCCTGGCGTAGTACATTTTTGTTGTGTTTGTTTTGGGGAAGTGGGAGGTTCTGTTGGGTCTGCCTCTCTTTTCCCTTCCCCACCTCAAAGCGGCAGCGCTGGACATTTCAAGTTTATTACCAACCCCAGCCCCTCCAGCTTCAGTGTTTCAGACTCACTGAAGGGGACAGCTGAGACCCCAGGGGGCGTGGAGTGGGGGGTGGTGCAGTGCTGGGGGCTGTGAATACACAGACAGGGCCCAACCAGCCCACAGCAGGGAAGGAAGCTCGGCCTCTCCGAGCCTGAGTTAGGGGCACTGTCCGGCCAAGTGGCCACAGGAACAGCATAAATGCCATAGGCCTACACCTGTCCTGGGTTTTCCAGCACTTTATAGCCCTGAATTTTCGCCTGGCCTGTGGCAAGACAGAAGGGGGCCTCAGCGCTGTCGATGTAGTCTCCCTGCCAGCTGGGGCTCGGAGACTCCGCTCCATTTGGAGACAGTGACGAAAGGTGACCGTCTCTTTCCTCCAGAAGTCGTTGAACGAATCTGTGCCCGGAGACATACTGTCTCCTGGTGTGTGGCCCCAGGGAAGCCAGGTAGGCTAGGGGGGAGGGGGGGAGCATGCCCAGCCCCACAGGCACCTTATTCTCACACCAGGAACCCCTCTCCTCATGTCTCACTGTTCCCCTCAACCTCTCAGGCTGGCTCCCACCCTCTCGGGGCAGCAAACCCCACCGGCTGAGCCTGCTCTGAGCCCCAGCCTCCCCGGAAGCAGTGTTCAGTTCCTGACCTTTGCATTGCCAACAGTTTCTCAGCTTGGTTTTGGCCAAAACTTTCATTCTCAGCAGAAGGTACTTGTCTCTGAAACTCTGGCTTCATAGTCCCGGAGCACACCCCCTTGTTTTGTGTGATGCTCCCTGACAGCCACGAGTGCTGGGGCTCAAAGGTGGCGCTAGAGGCACAAACCCTGGCTTTGCCACCTACTACCACGTGTGGCCTTGGCCATTCATGCACCAAGAGGCCTGCCATGCGACCCCGGATAAGCCCTCCTCCCTGGACCTCCGTTTTCCTCTGTGAAGAAGTCAGACATGACAATTCCTAGATGCCCTTCCAGTTTGCAGTAATAACAATGGCTAGCCTTTATGTAATATGCATAAATGTGGCCAGGCATATTTCTTTCTAGACTGTCGATGAGCTTCCCCCACCCCCCGCACTCCCCCAGCACTGTGCCCCCCCCCCCCCCAGTGCCTGCCCTTCATCTCATCAGTGCCTGCAACCCGGGGCTGAGGGCTGGCTGGCCCGGACCACACCTGACGGGGGCGTGAGACAGGCCTCAGTGCTGAGGGTTGTAACACACTGCGGGAGCTGCCCTCACAGAGGACCTGTGGGGAATCACCTGGGCATACCTGTCCCCAGCTACCCCCGATGAGCTGCAGAACCGGACTGGGCTCAGTACCAAAGCACCTCCTCCCAGGCCACCAGGCCCCGGGCAGGGGCCACACATGCACCCAGCTGCCTGAGCCCCGGCTGGAGCCCCAGCACAGTTAGCTGATGGTGAGGGATTTGTCTCCAGGATCCCTCCCTCAGAGTGGGGACCCCAGTCCCCTGACCCCCAAGAGATTCAGGAAGGGTTTCCACAGGGCTGTCTGTGCTGTGCCCCCAGAACCAGGGCAAAGGAGCCCTCAGCCCAGCATGCAGAGATCTGTCCATGCCCTGTGTGGCCATGGCACAGACAGCAGGGGTGCACAGAGAAGGGTCTGGTGGGAGTGATCTGTGTTGGGATTTGCGGTGTATGGCCTAGAGGATAAGACCGCACCCCCCCTCCCCCACCGAGGTCAGGGACCCTGTGTGGTGCACATTCCCAGGGGCAAGTATCAACTAGACTTGAACTAGGCCAATGAGCCCTGTGACTCTGGGTCTCTCCTTCCCCCTCTCTGCCTTAAATTCTTTTTCAGCCAGCTGGGACTCCCTTGTGCATCAATGCCCAGCTTACAAGGAGACAGGAGAAACTGGGGGTCAAGCTTGAGGAGGTCAGCACTCAGCAGACCAGAAAGTACAGGGCGGGAGAGGGGACTGGGGACAGGAAGGATGGGGGCAAAGGGAAGCATCTTAGTGGCCACCATGCTCCCCGCTCAGAGGGCTGGACCCTGCCTGCCCAGCTAGGCTGTGCTCGGTGACCAGCCCAGGCTGGAGGCTCCTTTCTTGCCCTGCACACCTGCTCCAGCCCATCCTGAACCTGGCAGCACATCAGGCCCAAGCCAGGTAACTGACTGAATCACTCACAGCTTTGCTTTCCAGACACCCACCATACTGTGCTCGAGCATGGAAAGGCACCGGTGACCTGGCATGGCCTGGACAGCCTCAGCAAAGGAATGGAGGGTCCAAGACCCCCAGTGACCACAGAAAACAGGGTCATTGTGTGGAGCATAGTGGGCACGGCCCAGAAAGAGAAGCATCGACACGGCTCCTGAGCTCCAGGCTTGTCCCTGCGGCCAGACAGGTAAGCAGGCAACTAGAAGGTGGGGGACCCTGGGGGATTAAGGAGAGGTAGGAGGAGGAGACATTGGGAGGAGGAGGAGACATCAGGACAGTGCATGAGTGGGAGTGAGCCAAGCTAAGGGGAGGAGAGAGTGCTGATTGCAACCGCAGGTGGTGGAAGCCACAGCGAGAGGCGGGCTGGACCTGTGGCCATGACCGAAGCTGGAGAGGTCAGGAGGGACCAGCCATGTCCTGGGGTGAGTGGCGGGGCCTGCATGGAGCACGCACACAGATACAGGCAACCCCTCTGCACACAGACGTGCACTCACATCAGCAGGTGTGCACCCATGTGCACACACACACACACACACACACAGGGCCACATTTACGTGCACACACACATAGTCAACCCTCACCAAATGCTCCTATGGCAGGGTGCCATTCCAGATTCTTTCCAGGTCTCTACTGCTTTCACAGTGAACACCCCTAGCAGGTAGAGGTCATGGGTTTCCCATTGTACAGGTGGGCATACTGAGCCTGGTCAAGAGACTCCTGCTAGCAGGTGTGGGACTAGAGCCCAGTCCTGCTCTGTGAGGCCCTGTCTCACACCGGGCAGCAGCTTCTGGAGGAGACAGACATGGCAGTTCAACAGGAGGTAAAATGCCCTTTTGGCCAGAGATGCCCTCATTGGTCACCCCCTTGGAGCGAAAGACCAGATCCTGAAGAATGTCCAGCAAGTAACTGACCGATGCCCGGTCCCTGGGATGCAAGCAATGGTTCCCACCAGGGACAAGGCTGTGGCCAATGGCATCAGCCCCCAACCAGACCACAGACGTGACACCCACCTGTTCACAAGGGCCCAGGTGCCTCTGGCAAGAGTTCTAGTGGCAAGAGACCTGGAGAGTAGGTGTGTGTGGTGTGGGGAGCACAGGAGACAGCTGGGGTCCCTAGCTACCTCGGAAGGCAGAGGCTGAGGTCATCCTGGGCTCCCTGCCCTGTACCATGGGGTCCCCTATTTCTGGTGCTGGCAAAGCACAGCCCCTGCTGGCACCTCTCACCCAGTCTTGTGCTGCGTGGCCTACTGGGCCCCTCAAGCCTCACTTTCCAGAAGATCTAGCCTGGCTGTATTACCAGCTGTGTCATTCACACGTTTCTAGAATATTTGCTGAGCGCCTGCTACGTGGCAGGCATAGAGCCTCCTGATCCCTGAGCAGGAGCCTTTCACTCGCTCTTTTTGGGAGAGTCAGTTTGGGAGGGCAATGCCCCCGTTTTCCAGAGCAGGCGCAGAGAGAAGCCCAGGAAGAGTAGATACCTCGCCTCGGGTCCCACAGGGTAGGCAGTTCTCTGCAACCCGCAGGCCTAAGGCCCAGGCACTGGGCATTCCCAGTGGAACTCGCCTCCCACTGTGGTCCCGGGAGAGAGCAGAGCAGACCTGCAGCACTCGACAGAACCCAGAAGCCACAGGGAGCTGGTCCAGCCAGGCTGCGTCCTCACCCCCAGGAGGCACTGGAACTCAATGGCTAACGGTGCTCAGCCATCCCCGCGACTCTGGTGAGCACCCCTCCCCTCCGAGGTTAACAGGATAAAGGCTGGGTAAAGAAACTACTCATTTCCCAGCTCGCAAAGAAGCAATTATGCGACTTTCTAACGTGGTTTCAAATATATTTTGCAAACTAGGACTCAGACAAATATTAATGGCAGCAAATTACAGTACTTAGCAGAATTATCACCTAGCAAAGAGGCGCTTTTAATCTATAAAAAATATCAACAAAAGATGTAAATATGAACCCCTCAATGGGTGGTGTATCTTGAAGAAAATATACATCTAATCTCACAGTGTGTTACCTCTAATACCTGGGGAGAAGGTTAACAATTCTGAGACATTCCCTACGGCTAGAGAATATATTTTGATGTAGATTTGTGGATATCAGAGACTTTAAATCTATTGTATAATCACAGGGCAGGAGGGAGGAGCCCGGCCACCTATTTCCCCGTGATCAGAAAGCGGCCCTTGAGGACTGTTTAAATAGCTGTTTCCCTCCTTGGAGCTCCTGGCTCACGAGGCTTCAGGAGGCACCCAAGGCCTCCTCCAGGGGAAACTGAGCTGCCTGGTCCTGGGCCCTGCGTGCAGGCCCAGCACCCCCTCTTGAAGATGGAGAGACTGGGGGGAGCCGCTGATAACAGGGTAAGGGAGCCCGCGAAAGGCAAAGTGTCAACCTCACAGTGTTGCTGGGGTGTCGAGGAAATAAGTGAGTCAAATAGGTGAACTTCACTGTAGTAGGATGCGTGTGTGTGTGTGTGTGTGTGTGTGTGTGTGTATACGAGAGAACAGGGACTCCCTACAACACCATCACAGGACACGTGGGGTCCCCCCAGCCCACCCATGGACTCCGCAGGGGCCACACTCAGCAGCAGGGCCCTAACAGCCATCCTGGGGCTTCCCTCTTACTCTCTATGGCTGGGACAGTCAGAAGGCAAATGTCCAAAGGGCCCTAACCAGCAGCCACAGCCACACTAGAAAAATGGCCCTCGGGAGGCTGTGGGAGAATGGCAATGCGATCACGTGGACAGGTGCTTCCTCCATGCCGGTCCACCGTGTTCTCCCTTGGACTCTGGACCTCAAGCCAGAAGAACCAAGCTCCGGGGGCAGGGGGACCCTACAGAGTTTCCCAGGGCAGGACCCCAGCAGTTTCATGGGCTCTAACCTGGGGTGCAGCTGTGGTCATCAGGGACCAGTGAGGACGGATGTGCCACTTGGGTTTCATTATCTCCTAAACTTGTCCTCATGCAGCTTTTCATGCTTTCCTCCAAGGGGAGTCTAACGGGACTTGAATTTCAATGATTGCTGTGGACCCAATGTTTGTGTCCTTCCCCTGCCAAACCATACATTGAACCCCCACTGTATTTGGTCTACTGATGGTATTTGGAGGTGGGGCCTCTGGGAGGTGATTAGGTCACGAGAGTGGAGCCTCTCTCTCTCCCCCATGTGAGGACACAGCAAGGAGGTGACCCATCTGCGAACCCGGAAGTGGGCTTTCAGTAGACACCAAACTGTGGGCACCTCGATCTTGAACTTCCAGCCTCCAGAATGGTGAGAAATACATGTCTGTTGTTAAAATGGCAGCCTGGGCGGACTAAGACAGTGATTCAAACAGAAAAGAAAAAAGGTATATTGGAGATTGATTCCTATTCATACATCACCAAGACGCATCATCCCTTTATTCATTACTTCTGCCTGTTTCTTCCAGTCGGGAGCCTGACTCACACTATTCCTGGTGCCCAGGACACCTCCCCTCCTTCTACACACATACCTTCACAGGTAACACCCTCAGGTCTCCACTGACAGCCCTTCTTCAGAGAGTTTCCTCTGTCACCAGCCCCTATTGGCCCCCACCCCAACCACCACTATTCTCCTAGGCCTCTCTCCTCTTGAATTCATCACATAAATATTACATTTATCTGGATCGTTCTTAAAAATTAATGTCTGGGTCCCCCGAGTCAGCATGTCCTAGGAGGGCAGGGGCCTGGGCTTTTGTGTGGTCGGTTTTGTTATTCCATTCTGGCTCACTGGCATCTCCCTGGAGCCTGATGCCCATATTTTCTGATGAGTAAGTGAATTTGGAGCACCCCATGGGAGCCAGCCCCTTCCTCCTCCTGGTCGATTACAGCATTGCCTAAGGGAAATCCTGCTTCCAGGCTCTCATATGGAAGCCATGCCCAGAAGTTTTGGAGACCTGTGTCTCCATCCTTCCCCTCATCATCCTCACACTCTGCCCACAGGTGGAGAGAAGTTGCCAGCAAAGCCCCTGTCCGCACACACGTGGACCTCAGCCTTCCCTGGGCTCCCCACAAGCCATCGTCTCCTACCCATGTTCCCAGCATGCACTGGGTTCCCACGAGCTACTTGTCTTCATGGCACCTGGGGTCAAAGGCGCTTCTGGGGCTCCCGCTGCTTGTCTGCCAAGGGGCTTGGGGTGTTTGTAATTCAGCTGAGGCTAGCCCATAAAACCACACCATCAAGAGAGCTGCTTAACAAATGGTGACCCTGTTGATTGTTTCTCAAAAAAAGAGGTTCTTTATAGTTAATTTGTTCTATAACCCGTTGAGTGTACTGGCTTGGTAAGTTCTCTCGGTCACCACCACTTGTTATGTCCGGGAACTGTCATTAATTACTTCGCTACTTTCGGAGAGCTGTCTGCAGGACGCTGGGCCAGGAGTGGGGAGATGCGGTGAGGGGGCTATTCCTCTGGGTTCTGGGGGAAACTGTGACCTGGGCGCTCGACGGGAAATTTCTGGCACTTGTGTGAAAACTGGGCCTTTTTACCTGCCATTTGGAGCTGCAGCTACACAATAAATGCTTTTTGTGAGGACACCGATCCATTGCGCCCTGAAGACGACTCAGTTCCTGACTCTGTGGGACCTTAGGCAAGTCACTTAACCTGTCAGTGCTATAGTTCCCCAGCCGCAAATGGCGCATGACAGACCTGTCCCCACCTCTCTCACTGGCTATTTCCAGAATTAATTGGATAATGCTCACAGAGTGCTTTGAGCTTCCCAGAAAGAGGGGCACCTGAAACACAGGACAATTATTCTAATTATAACTGCCTCAGACCTGCGTACACAATTTTGCCTTTTAATGTTATCACTGCACATAATGGTAGAAGAGTCAAGGCCACTTTTCCCAAAGGGGATGATTTTAAGAAGCTCTATTTTCAAAGAAGAGCAGAGCTTATAAAACAGAAGCACACCCACTACTGCTGGTGCTTATAAAAAGTGCTCCCAGCCCGTCCACACAGAGAGCCCCGAGGTCTCCCCCCACGGCGGGCGGGGGGCAGCCACTCAGGGACACGCGGTTCCTTCGCCAGTGACACTGGCCACAGAAAGGGCTCTGGGATGAAGGTGGCCACCTGCCATTCCAGTCCCTGAAGTGTGGTTGGGGCGGGGGGGGGGGGGCTCCTCCAGGCACGCCGCAGGGCGGTCAAGCTCACAGTGGGAGCCTGCTGTGTGCATCAGCGTGGTCGGGTTAGCCGTGTCCCCTTGCCTCATGCATGGCTAGGCCCGAGTAGGCATGTCTGCTCTGCTCCTTCAGCATGCAGTTAGTTCAGGGCTGGATGCAGGATCAGTGAGAACTGAGTTTGCTGACAGGTGCCACCACGGCGGGCTCTGGCCCTGGAGCGTCGCGGGTCTTGGGCAGACAGCCGTGCTGGTGCGTGCACACCGGAGCCGACAGGGGCCACCGCGGTGTGTCCACAAAACCAGGTGCTGTACCTGAGTCTGTGCCCAGGAGGTCCCCAGGTCAGCATGGCCGGCCTGCACAGACAAGGGTCCCCAAGGGCACTTCTGCCCACCACGTCTCTGATCTGCTGTGGCTAAGGCACACCCTGCCCAAAGGTCTAAAGGAAAGGCATTTATTTAGCTCAAGCTGGAGAGTTTGTCTGAGGAACCAAGAAAGCATCCGTCAAACTACCGGCCAATCTTTGCTGACGGCCAAGCCACACGCTCAGTCCTGGGAGGACTAGGGAGGTCATGGAGACGGCGATACTAAGACAATATGCTCGTCTGGCTCCGGGCCAGGAGGAGCCGAGACGACCAGGGGCTGGTGGGCAGGAAGAGGGGCAGGAGTGGACAAGCTGGAAGAAGGAAGGACCACTTAGAAGCAGAGAGGCCAGCTCGTGTCGGCACCGAGTGCAGGTGACGGGTCCCAGGCGCACCGTGGGCCAGGATGGGCAGGCAGCTTTGCACTCCTGAGACCATGGGCAAGCCACTAAACCTTTCCGTGCTTCGTCACTTCCTAAGTGATAAAACGGCGTCAGAGGACTGTGAGGAGGAAGCATGCTGTCATTATGCCAGGTTTTATGACTGGCAACTAACACTTAGCAAATGCTAACTGCACAGTGCTGAGTGCTTTATATGAATTATCCAAGTTTCACTCCCTCCACCCCCACCCAGATCCTGTAAGACAGGTACTATTCCCAGTCTAGAGAAGGGGAATTGAAACGTAGAGCGAAGGTGTCATTCGACCCAGACAAGTTGTGTTGGGGTCTGGATTTGAACCCTGAGCCTTTGCCCTAAACCTGGCTCCTAACCCAGAGCCGACTGGCTCATGCCTGGGCCGGCATGGGAAGCGGTGCTATCTGTAGACACAGGATGCCAGCCACACGGGTAATTTTCAGTTCTCCGGTAGCCACGTTAAAGAATCAGGAGAAATTAATTTTAATAATGTATTTTATCTAACCCAATATGCCCCAAAATATGTCATTAAACATGTAAGCGATGTAAAAAAATATTGAGATCTCTTGCATTTTTTTCTTCAAAATCTGGAGTGAGTTCACACTGACAGTGCGTCTCACCATGGACGAGCCACATTTCAAACTCTCAGTAGCCACGTGTGGCTCCTGGTGGACAGGACAGGTGTACGTCACCTTCCCAGCCAGGACACTTGGAGCTGAAGGGAGATGTCATTAATAATTACAAGGGGGCAGCAGGCATAACCCAGGACTTTCCAGGCAAACCAGCCCCAGCCGATGCTTGGGAAACTCAGGTTCCCTTTGCCCACCCTCTCAGCCAGAGGCCTCTGGGGGTCTTCGCTGCCTCCTGCCTCACAGTCTCCTGTCCCTTGCCCTGCCTGGGTAATCTTTTCAAGAACTTGTCTGTGTCTTTCTTACTTGCTCTGTTCTATTTTATAAGAGTCTGCTCTATTACTTTCTTTCTTAGGTCTTTGGGTTTGCTCTGTTTCCAATCTCTAGAGTTGAACAGTGAGCTCATTTGTTGTCAGCCTTTCTTGTTTCTTGGCAAATATATTTAAAAAACATACATTTTCCTCCATGTATGTACATCTTCCTCTGTGACCCACGCATTTTGATATGTAGCATCTTCGGGACCTTTCCATTCTAGGTTTTCCTAATTTGTGATTTGTTTCAAATGTTATTTAGCTTTCAGACACGCAGGAATTTTCAGCTATCCTTTTGCTTTTAATTTCTAACATTATGCCATTGTGGCTGGAGCACACAGTAGGTTATCTTACGGGTCCTTTGGAACATATAGAGACGTCTTTTATGGCTTATCTCATGGTTTATTTCTGAAAATGTCCCGCCTCTGGGCAAGTCCCTTCCCCTAAGAAGCCGCTTGCTGCCAGGTATAACTTCTTAAAAGCACAAGTTAATTCATGGCACCCTTTTCCAAACCCATCCTCAGCTCCCTGCCAGACATAGAGGATCCCCCAGAGTCTGGGCTTGACCTCACAGCCTCCTCCTGGCCAAGCCTCTCCAGAGCCAGGCATCTGGGGATGAGGGCTCCCCGCCGTTCACCAACGTGGGTCACAGTCACCCTCTTAAGACCCAGCCAGTGGTGTTCACACTCCTGGAGCTTCCTCAAAGAAACCTCAGCCCAGTCAACACCCAAAAAACAAATAATCCAGTGAAGAAATGGGCAAAAGACATGAATAGACACTTCTCCAAAGAAGACATCCAGATGCCCAACCGACACATGAAAAAATGCTCAACATCACTCATCATCGGGGAAACACAAATCAAAACCACAATGAGATACCACCTCACACCTGTCAGAATGGCTCACATTAACAACTCAGGCAACAACAGATGTTGGCGAGGACGCGGAGAAAGAGGATCTCTTTTGCATTGTTGGCGGGAATGCAAGCTGGTACAGCCACTCTGGAAAACAGTATGGAGGTTCCTCAAAAAACTAAAAATAGAACTACCTTATGACCCAGCAATTGCACTACTAGGCATTTATCCACGGGATACAGGTGTGCTATTTCGAAGGGACACATGCACCCCCATGTTTATAGCAGCACTACCAACAATAGCCAAAGTATGAAAGGAGCCCAAATGTCCATCAATGGATGAATGGATAAAGAAAATGTGGTATATATATGTATACACATATATATACATGTATATATGTATATATACATATATATATAGTGTGTGTATATATATTATATATATATGTGTGTGTAATATATATACACAATGGAGTATTACTCGCCAATCAAAAAGAATGAAATCTTGCCATTTGCAACTATGTGGATGGAACTGGAGGATATTATGCTAAGTGAAATTAGTCAATTAGAGAAAGACAAATATCATATGACTTCACTCATGTGAGGACTTTAAGAGATAAAACAGACGAACATAAGGGAAGGGAAACAAAAATAATATAAAAACAGGGAGGGGGACAAAACAAAAGAGACTCATAAATATGGAGAACAAACTGAGGGTTGCTAGAGGGGTTGTGGGAGGGGGGAAGGGCTAAATGGGGAAGGGGCACTAAGGAATCTACTCCTGAAATCATTGTTGCACTAGATGCTAACTAATTTGGATGTTTAATTTTAAAAAATAAAAAATAAAAAATAAAATTTAAAAAAAAGAGAGACCTCAGCCCAGGAAGGAGCCACAGAAGGAGCCCCATTCAGCTGACAGCTGGGATAGAGAGGGTGATCTCCTATGCATCCAGGAGCCACCAGTGGAAGAAAACAAGAGTAATGGTAATAATAGCAGCTCACTCTTACTGAGCAATTACTAAATGCAAGAAAGCTGACCGCTTTCCGTGACTGTATTACTTCATTTGATGTAACAACCCTAACAGTATCCAAACCCCAGTCACAGCTGAGAAAACAGGGGCTCCAAAGGAGAGGCCACTTGCCTAAGGCTCTGTCTGGCTGCAAAGCTGAAGCTATAGGCTACCCTGTTGAGTGAACATGAGAACAAAAATAGATCCATTTCTCAGAAAAGAAAATGAGAGGGGTGCCTGGGTGGCTCAGTTGGTTAAGCATCCGACTTTGGCTCAGGTCATGATCTCGCAGTGTGCGAGTTTGAGCCCCACGTCAGGCTCTGTGCTGACAGCTCAGAGCCTGGAGCCTGCTTCCGATTCTGTGTCTCCCTCTCCCTGTCCCTGCCCCACTCGCACCCTGTCTCTCTCTCTGTCTCTCAAAAGTAAATGAACATTTAAAATCTTTTTTAAAAAAGAAACAAAGAAATAAAGGAAAATCAGAATAGGAAGGCAAAAGGGATCTACCCAGGCCCTAAACGTAGTCATTAGGGAGCTCGGGATCAAGCGGTCATCATTCGGGGCCTGCTCCCAGCCTCCAAGAAGATACCCTGTAGAACCTGGGGAGCCCCAGCTGCATCACGGGCACAAGGAGCCCAGCAAGATTGTAGCCACCGAAACAAGCCCATTTTTACGTGTCAAGGTGAAGCCAAAATCAGCTGGAAACACCTTCGAGTGACCCTCATAATCTGGAGGGCCCACGGCGGGGGGCAGGTGGTGAGGGACACTTGCCTTTTGCTCCTGGCCTCGTTTCCCTGCAATGGGCTCCAAAAGAAGCCCCGAGAGTATGGAAAGTTTACCGACAGACGGGCAGACCCTGGCTCCAGCCTCACAAATACAACCCAGCTAAAGCCAAACACAAACTCCGCCATGGTTCAGACACGTCGTTCCGATTTCCTTTCCACACCAGCGCCAAGCCCGCCAAAGGTCATATACGAGATAGAATTTGACACAGTAAGACTCCACTCCCATGTTAATGCCCCTCAGATCGGGCCTGCAGAAGTGAAATAATAAATTTAGGAAAACAAGCAGAGTGACCCGTCTGGTTGGTTGGTTTTTCTAGATACCATCTACATATTTTAGAAACGTACAACCTTCTAATAGAAATGAATAAACTACTCAACCATAAAGTTGCTATAGAAGATATGCTTGTTCTGATTCGAAAGGGCATCTGCTATCTGCAATATTGATAATACTTTTCAAATTTCATCTGCTTTTGTTTGCATTCTGTGTCGTCTGTTTAAACACACTGGGAATAATAATGAATCCCTGCATTATCTCTACTTTTTCAAGGCCGAACATATAACTTTATCACAAAAATAATTAAAATTCTTTGGCACTCTTGTATCTTTTCCATTAAACGTTATCAACCAGTGACAATAAACTAACATGAGCCCAAGGCTGGCCATGGGCCGCCTTTACAAAGAATGCATTTGTCCCCGGGCGAGAGACATGAATTTTCAGTTTACAGGGTCAGACGATGCTGAAGTTCTTTACAGTAGGAGACCACAAATCTATACCTCCTGTCCCCTAACAGGGGCTGGCAGCGGGCACAGGGTGCCCCATAAATTCTCAGACAAGAATACACTTTAATAGGCAAAAAACCTTGGCAGCTTAATAATTCTGAGTTGCAAATTTAAATATTTTACATATCATTAGACATTAAAAACAAAGATTTATGCTGCTCGTCTCTGCGGAGTGAGGACCCCGTCGACTTCACACACAGCCATGAATCTGCTCGAGGTTCATTAGCTGAACGTCTTCAGCTAAGGAAGCCCATCGAGTGGAGGCGACCTCTAAATCACGGCTTTTATTTTCCCACCATCAGGTGGCACTTGAGGAGGCCCCTCCCCTGAGGGATGTCCCGTGAGGGCGCCCTGACCCACAATGGGCAGCAACCGTAGGGGACAGACCCCCACCTCCCCTGCCCGCTTCACCAGAATGAGCAGACAGGGGGCAGCCCCGGGCTACTCTGTCTCCATGCCCACCCCCACCCCCCAGCACCTGCTCTGCATCCAGAGGTCCTGGGGACTGCCCTGACAAAATGCACTGTGCCAGGGAGGCTAGTGGGGGCCCCTCTCAGTACTTCTTAGTGGCCGGTTAACACACATAACTGGGCCCTGGCTAAGCCCTCTGAGGAGAAGGAGGGAGAGGAGCAGGAGGAGGAGGAGGAGGAGGAGGAGAAGGAGGAGGAGAAGGAGGAGGAAGAGGAGACGGATGGGGGAAGGGAGGCAGGAGAGGAGGAAACTCCCACAGCCATGCTCCCTGCTCCTCGAGGGCCTGGCCCGGAGCAGCCCTATTGCTCCCAAGAGTGCCTCCTTTGCCCACATTCTTATCCTTCCAGCTGCTCACAGCCCCCCACCCCTGCCGGGAAGCCCCCTAGCTGCCCACACAGCCACTCCAGCCCTTCAGCCCACCCCCTCCGGAGTCCTCACTCAAGGTGCTCTCCCCAATAGCCCAGAGGCTCCTGTGCCCAGCTTCCTTTCCCCAAGGCCCCAGAGAACCATCCCAGCCTGCCCACATCTACCCTTTCTGCCTGTCTTGTCCCCCAGCAGACGCTTCTCGCCGGCAGCCGGGTAGGGGTCACTTATTAACCCTGTCCTCTAGTCTCCATATTTCTGATGCCTTGACATCCGGGCCTAGCTGACCCCGCAGGGACAGCCCCTTCCACGGCTGGCCAGTCCCAAGAATCCCGAACAGCTCTGCAAACCAACCAGGCCACGGCCCACACCACCCTCACCTCCTCTAGGGGACGCTCACACTGCAGGCCATTTTCCACCTGCCCTCTTCACCCCAGGGTCCGGTACCAGGCAGTTGCACACAGCCCTGTGCCCCTGGGCCTGCTGAAATTATCCGAACTCGCTTAACCTGCCTCACCTGTTCCTTGCAGTGGCAACACGATAAAGGCCCACATTTTCCCCTCACTCCGTCTGCCTCCCACCGCACTGGTAGCCCTCCTGTGGCCCTGTGTGGCATGATGTGTCCCCTCTTCGTGGGACTGAAGAACAAGCAGGGTTCTCAATGACAGCCATCTCCTCTGTTGGCCTTATGGTACCTCATGTTTTTGATGAATACACTCTACTCCAAAACCAGCCATAGAGAGAGGTGGGTAGTTATACTAAAAACTGTGCGTGTGGTGATGGAGAAGGAGCTGTCTGGCCCCCACCTCTCCCACTTCTGTCACACGCACATCCCTTCCGGGCCTAAGGCTCATAAGTTGGGAGGCTCTCTTGGTGGCTGAGTATGAGGAGGAGGGAGTGAGCCAAACTTCTGGCTGGGGAGTGGGCTCCTGGGTGCTGGGCCTGGCAGAGTTAGCAGCGACTTGGGGGAAAAGGAGTCTCAGTTCAGCCCATGGATGTTCTGGACAAAACAGCAGCACCACTGGACACCTCCAGCCCAGCTTCCTCCTGTGGGGTCTGTGAAGGGTTTTCTAGAACTCAACAGAACTCGGAAACACGACCAGAGCCGGCCAGGGCTTGAGAGGTCACGTCACCCGATCACCCAACACTCTCCTCTTCCTCACCTGAGGAAACTGAGTGCGAGGACAGGGAAGGGCCTGGCACAGAGGGGCCCGGCACTCGTGTCTTCCTGGGTACATGTGGAAGGTTCGGCACGTACGCGCCTCTCTGCTCTCGTGCCAAATGTCACTAGCAGATGTAAGAGAACGGAAAAAGCCCGAGTCCACAAAACAGAGAGAATGGGAAGAGCAGCAGGGAGGCAAACCCAGAGGGCTGACAGTCACCCCCGATAACCCCCCAGGCCTGGGCAGCCAAGAGCACGCTCCTGCCAACCAGCAGAAAGTGGAACGGATTCTCTAGAGCGGTGAGCAGAGGCGGCCAGTAACCTGACCAAAATGAGGGGCACAAAGAAGCCTTGTAGGGAACAGTGAGCCCCAAGCCCTCGGACCCCAGAACTGACAGCTGTGCTCATCCACACCCCCCCCACCCCCACAGAAGACTGGAGGGGCTCTCACTAGCAAGACCGGCCCAAGAGAGACACCAGCGGGTCCCACACACACGGCAGTCCCCAGGGAATGGGCAGGTCTCCACTCAGTCGCCCACAGAGAGGCCCCAGGGGGCCAGTCTGCACACAAAGCTTCCAGGACTGCCTGTAGTCCCTCATTCCAAGACACGCGGATAGGCCAGGACCACCAGACGTCTGAAGAGAGTCTCCAAAACGTGAGAGCACAACAGAGGGACTCGGGAGACATGGGCAACACAGGAGCAAGAGAGGAAGTGCCCACAGATCTCTGAACAATTTCATGGTGACTGACTGAGACTCCACACCCAGGGGACAGCAAGCACCCCCCCATCTCCCCTCCTGCCCCCTCAGCCTCTATCAGCCTATCAGCTTCTGCACCCACCATTGTACTCTCTGCTTGTATGAGTTTGACTTCATAAAAGTGGGATCATGCAGCATGTGCCCATTTATGCTTCACGTAGCGTAAAACACTTACATCCTTGTTAAAGAGGGTAGGTTTCAGGTTATGTGTTTTTTGCCACAATTTTTTTTTAATTTTTTTTTACATTGGTTTATTTTTGAGAGACAGAGCACAAGTGGGGGAGGGGCAGAGAGAGAGGGGATCACAGAATCCGAAGCAGGCTCCAGGCTCCGAGCTGTCAGCCCAGAGCCTGATGCAGGGCCTGGCCCCACAGACCGTGAGATCATGTCCTGAGCTGAAGTCAGATGCTTAACCAACTGAGTCACCCGGGTGCCCTGCCACATTTTTTTTTTTAAAGGAAATGCCCACAAGGTTATCATCAAGGCCTCAGAGAGGTAAGAAAAGGCATGACTCCCTGGAACAGGAACCATAGGCCGACAAAAGAAACATTCACCAAAAAAAGAAGGAAGAAAGAAAGAAAGAAAGAAAGAAAGAAAGAAAGAAAGAAAGAAAAGGAAGAAGAAGAAGAAGAAAAAGAACTTTTTAAAATTAGAGCTATGAGAGCAGGATTTTAGCAAATCAGCAGTTGGAAGCTAAAGTGAAGGAAATCCCTCAGAAGCTGAAGAGAAAGAAGAAAAGATGAAAATGGAAGACAGCAGCCAGAGCAGGAGGAGACAGGTAGGAGGCAGGTGACACGTCCCATGCGGCCAAGGAAAGCCAAGGCAGAACTCGTTGAAGGAGGTGACTGGAAGATACAGCCTGGGACGGGGGGCAGGAGTCTGCAGACAGAGAGGGAACATCACGGTGGGACTTCAGAACGGCGGGCGCAAACAGGGGACGTTAATGCTTTCAGGCCACATTGGAAAGAATGGACCAGGGACAGCATCAGGCTCCCAGGAACCACGCGGGAGCCCACATGACACGGGGACAACAATGGCGGGGAAAAGGTCCCCAACCTCGAATTCTAGATCCAGCCAAATGGCCAGTCAAATATACGAAGTCTGGAGAGGGGAAAGGATTTTCCAGGCCCCTTTTCTCAGAAAGTCACTGGAAGGTGTGTGCCCACAGAAGGAAGGAACACACAGGGAAAGAGGAAGATACAGCGACAGGAAACAGGAAGGACACAGTCGGTTCCCAGGCTGGGGTGAAAGGGAGACACCAGGAGGGCAGCTGAGGCTCCTTCTAGAGGGCCTGCTGCAGAGCGGAACGCTGCGTGAGAAGGAAGTCCTCAGGGAAAATAAACTGGGAATGTTGGACAGCCTGATATGACACAACACTGTGGTTGCAATCGGAGTTGACAGTTCTGGTGGGAAATCTGAGCATAAGTTCATAACGGTACTTTTTTTTTTTTTTTTTTTAAACCAGCAAGAACAGTAAGAAACAAAAGCAAACGCAGTTAGGACCCCTGGAAGAGTGGAAAGTGGCCACCCTGAGGGGCTAGGTTGAGGGTGGGGAAGGGCAGGAAGGAGAAAGCCGGTCTTCTCTATAAGCGGAAGTGTTTCTCACCAGAAGCCAACCCATGCTTAAAATTATGCACATGTAGGGGCGCCTGGGTGTCTCAGTAGGTTAAGACTCAGGTCATGATCTCACGGTTTGTGGGTTCAAGCCCCGCCCTGGGCTCTGAGCTGATAGTTTGGAGCCTGGAGCCTGCTTTGGATTCTGTGTCTCCCTTTCTCTGTGTGCCCCTCCCCCACTTGTACTGGCTGTCTCTCTCTCTCTCTCTCTCTCTCTCAAAAATAAATAAATAAACTTTAAAAATTTTTTTTAAAAATTATGCATATATATTAGCTATATACAGATTAAATGCACAGAAAGAAGTTTGTCTGTAAATAGAATTATCTGTTAAGATCATTTAAGGAGAAGTTATCTTCAGGAATGTGCTTCACCAGATGCCTCTGTTTCCCCAGTACCTGGCATGGAGATAACCAGAGCACTGTGGGGCTGACATGTGTCATCCTCAGAGCAAAATTAAATATCCTTTCAAGGCTGGTTGGCCTTGTCTCCGATTCAGATGTCCCAGGTCCTCAGGAGATGGGCACCTGGCTGGCCAGAGAGGCGAGGGCTCCGAGGCCCAGGAGGGACACAGCCCCAGGACTTGCCTCGGGCTCAGACACTCCTTTACACCCTGTCTGGGGCAGGCTCACTGTGATGCCATCCGGCCCCTGCTGCTTCAGGGTCTCCGAAAACTTCCCTTCCTCAGGAACCAGGGGAAGGTGGGCCAGCTGGAAGCTTCCTGAGACCCTTGTGTGCGGCCCTTCGCTCTAGGCAACCGGGACTCTGGCTCAGCTGGAATCAGAAATCCAAACTTGTAATATGATGAGATGTTCCTCAGCGATGGAGTTCCCTCCAATAGCCCAGACAAAAAGCAAGCTGACTTCCTGTGTCAGCACACGCCCACGTCCCCCTCACCAGCCCAGCCGGTGGTGGCTCAGCCCCGCGTGGGGAGCCAGCCCCCAGTGGAGAAAGTCATCCGCCTCCACGTACAGCCCTCAGCCAGTCCCAAAGGCTTTGTCGCCTGCTCTCTCTTCTTCCGTGAGGTGGACACCCGCGTTGCCACCTGCGTGTAGAGAGTCCTGCTCGGAGGAAGGACGTTCACACCATGGATAGCATTGTCCACTGTCCCTACCACACTGCAGGCGCCCCTCCTGGCTCAGTGGCCTCAGCTTGCCCGTGCAACAGAGACTACATGTGGGCCTGGACTCCCAGCCTCCTTCAGGCAGCATGGCCAGGCACCCGGGGGTGCGGCCAGTCAGATTGGCCTGCTGGTGCCTGGGGGCTCCTGACACACGATGGCACGTCGACTGAGACAGACCACGAGCGCCCAGTGTCCCTGATCCCAGGCCCGGAGCCTTGCCAGCCCCCTCTTCTCTTCCTTTGGTGCCTGCTAGGTGACATTCCGCTACCTGGTTCCTCTGCTGGTTTCTTCCTTCTCCAACCAGCTTGACTATTTTTTTTCTTTTGTGATGTTTGGAATCGAAACAAAAGAGATTTTTTAAATTAGAACGCATGTTCTCCTCGGGCCCTGGACAGCCCAAGGAGGGGCAGGGCCTGAAGGGGAGGGGCAGCATTAGGAGCAGGGACCAGGCTGGCCCAGGGCTTTCAAGCACACTCACAGTCCCCAGCCTGGTCCTGTGGGTCCCACTCAGGTCATACAGGAAGCCTCCCTTTTGTACCTCTTAGCCCCTTGCCCAGGCACCTATGCTCCAGAGGTCTGTGGGCATTTCCCTTGTGCAAAGTGACTCATCCTTCTTGGGTCCAGGTGTGCATGGACCTCTGTCTGACATGGTGGGAGCTGTCCAAGGACGGCTGTCCCAGCCTCAGAGGGGGTACATGGAGGCGGTATGGAGCCCTGAGGGCACAGGCCACGGTGGGCACAGGTAAGCAGGCTGGTCTTCAGGGTCTCCAGACTGTATGTGAGAGAGACAGAGACAGAGACAGGCAGAAAATGGGAGTATTGGGAGCTCGCAGGAGCATGTATGAGTGTGTCAGAGAGTGTAAACATATGTATAAAAGTATGGGAACATGTGTAAGTGGGAGCATGTGGGAGCATTTCCACCCCTGCCAGTGTTGTTCCATGGCCACTGATGGCATGATGTAGCCTTCCTGTTGAAGCCTTGGCTCTGCCCCACAGCAGCCATAGTACACAACTCCTGGGGCACAATTCTCACGTTCACCTACATGGATGACATCACTCTTGTGGCTCAGTGCACAGCCTATGCAACTGTATGCTACAGTCCCACTCAGCCCCCACTGCCCTTTGCATATATAAAGGGAAGGGTCTGGTGAGCTCCAGGCAACCCTCCTCAACAAACAATCACAGCACCAAGACTAGCCCTTGTTCTCTTCTTCAAGAGGCCCCGGGGATTTTCCAACCTGGTACTTGAAATCCATCTGACCCTCTTTTACCTGTTCTGAGGGCTGTCAGGCCAGGAGTTACTTCCTTGTTCTGTGGGAGGCCAAGGCAGGATGGGTATGAGTGGGCCTAGGGTATGGATCTGTGGGCTGCAGGAAAGAGCTTTCAGGTCAGAGAACGGGAACACACTAGGGTGGCCAGTGTAGACAGCTCGGCCACAGACTCCTCTCTGGGCCTCAGTTTCCTTCCCTGAAGGTAAGGAGCTGCACTCCACTGGTCTGTCCCTCGGGCCCCCATCCTATAGCTCTCCTGAAGGGTCAGCACCCTTCTGTTCCCACTGGGCTGCGTGGAAGCCGGGTTGCTGGGTTGAGGGCCTGCCCGCTGCTCTGTGTCTCTCAAGTGACTCACAGGGATGTCTCGGTCACATCTTCCAACGTCTCATCATCCACCTGACACCGTCGGCCCAGCGTGCCACCTGTAAATCCTGCTGCACGGGCACTGACGGGGGGTGTGCCTGCCCCTACCACACCGTGGGCCACAGCCCTGGCAAGGAGGAAGGTCCTCCGAGGTGGGAAGGGGAGCGTGGCCCTAAAGGAGCCCCCTACCTGCACAGCCTCCGTCTCGTCTCATGAGAGCGAGCACCAACAAAAACTCCAGCTTCCTGCTTCCCGGGACCCCAGCAGGCCCCGTAGGGGTGAGGCCGCATGCTGGGTGCAGGGGAGAAGGGCCTGGGAGTGGCAGCAGGGGCAGCAGCAACTCAGAAAGAGCTGCTCAGAAGCCCACCCTCCCCACCGTCCCCTCCCTGCTCCCAGATCACAAAGGGCCGGCTTCCCATTCGCTTCCCATTCAACCATGTCTCTCCATTGTCAATAAAAGCCATTTTTAAGGTCAACTATCTCCTTCCATCAACCGCCAACCCCACACAGCTCCAACAGCACCAGCCCCAGCACCACATCATGAAATAAAAATTAAATTGTAGTTGGGCTTTTAAATCAACTCAATTAAAATAAAGAGATTCTTGGCTTGATATAGGGAAATATTTGTATTTCCAATTCTATTTGTTAATACATTGACATATGTGCTATTTTTTAAATGTAGCACTAAGTGCACTTTCTGTCAATGCCATAGATTTTTTAATAGACTGAGAAAATGCATTTCATTTCTTCTTATTTTCCTTCAATACATCATTTGGTTCTGCTTTTTTGCCTGCATGAAATTCATTTTCTAATGGAAATATTTGTTTTGTAAATCAAATATGTATTATGCACAAAATGCAAAGCACAAATTAAATTATGTTAATGAAATGAAAGAGATATGAAATGCATATTTCATGGACAAAACATAACCTCAGCAAACAACCATTTCTTGATAAAATCTTTAAACACAATCTCATTCTGTGACAGACATATTGTTAAAGTAGATAGCACCTCATTTAAATGGTTTCCTTTAATATGAGTGCTTAGTATATAATTGTAAATAACTTTTGGGATGAAAAACCAATAATGAAATACTGTCTTTAATAGTTTGCTATTGATGTCAGCATAAAATTTGTCGTAGTTGAATATTGGAAATTGGGAATGCACAGAAATATTCTCAAAAGCTGTAAATGATTGCATATTTAAATAGAGCTGACTAAGGCAAAGATGTTATAGATATTAGTAATAGGCAGAAAATTATGCTGACCTAACATTATTTGACAAAACCCACTGTTTTAAATTATATATTGGTTACACTTAATGAATAATAGATTTTGTAGGTGTTGTTTCTCCGATCATAATGCTGATGGTACGATATGTCGAGGATTTCTTAGTCATCTTTCTGACAATAAACACAGCCTCGGCTCACAAAGGTCGGGCGAGAGGCCCCTGGACGGCCGCTCTGTGCTCTCTGCTGGAGCAGGGCTCCCCCGGGAGGAGCCACCCCAGAAACGGACCGGGCCACAGCAGCTGTCCCTGGCCCTCGGGGAAGCCGGACGGGCAGGCTCTCCTGAGCGGGACCTATTGGAAGGTCCTGTGGGAAGCCCAGCCCAGCCTGGGGAATGCCAGCACCGGGGAGTGGCCGAGGCCCGGCTCGGAGTATGGAGAAGGCACCTTCGATCGTCCATCTCCCCCTGTGTCACCTAGATCGCCAATCACACAGGAGTGTGCGTGCACACAGGCCGGGCATCACCATGACCGAGAGCACCTGGGAGGAGAAAGGGAACCATGACCTCTTGGACCCTCTGCTCTCTGCTCTGTGCGTGACACACACACACACTGACACTCACACCCACATAGACCACGTGTGCTTCCCAGATTCTCAGAGGGCTTTTTGTGATTCGCAACGGTGAGCAGCAGTCAGGATCCCATCTTCCTATGCTATCAGAGCCGCACGTAGCCCAGGATTTTCCAGAGACCCCCCCACCCTTTGTCCTCGGGGTCTGCTTGGAACACGGGTGCGCCTGTGTGTGCCCTGTGTGGCACCATCGACACACACGCAGAGTGCGGGCAGGACGCGTACTCTGAGTGGCCCCGGCCATGTGTGTGGCCTGGTGACTCGCCACAAACTCATTCAGCTGCACGTGTGGGGGATGAGGGCGAGCAGGTGTGGGCCGAGGGGGAGGATGTGGGAGAGAGAAGAGAGCGAGAAAGGGAGCACATGAGCTGGCATGAGAAGCAGGCAGCTCCTTGGATTCTTTCAAATGCTTCTGAAGAGCAAACACTCAAGGCTCTGGATTTAACGGAGGTAGAAGGAGAAAAGCAAAAAGAAAAATCTTGAAGTCCCTCTCCTACATTCTCCCTGCCAAAGCCAATGCTTTCTCAACCCCTTCTTCCTGCGAGAGTGAGTGCCTGAGCCCCATGCCACAGGGCTGGGGCCCTCTCCCGCCTCAGACCCTGACCCGCCATGTGGCTTTGGGTAAGTCGCTCCCCCTCTCTGTGCTTCTGTTTCCTCACTTGCCGCCAGGCTACAGAGTGGACTCTGTGATAGCTGAGGCCCTTCCCAGTTCTGGCAGCTGGAGGTTTAAAGACACCCAATCTGCCCCATGATGTAAGCTCCACCCACCACAATGTGCCAGGCACCAGACCATCGGGGGCAGCTGTGACATCACAGAGATGCTTGTGCTTCGGGGGTGAAGTGGGAAGCCCTTGTGACCCCCCTTCAGGCCTTCCTGATTGTCGCCCCAAAGGCCCACACTGAGGATGCACCAAGGAGGAGCCCACTGCCAAGGCCTGCTCACCCCCCGAAGGGACCCCGAGCTTCCATCTGTCCCCAGGTCTTCCATAGCCACCCCTCTGCCCAAGCTGACGGCTGCACTCAGGGTTCCACCCGACTCCTGGCCGAGCCCTCACGTCACGGCACTGCCAGCACCTGCAGGCCCCACAAGAAGTAAAAATTAGCATTCCATCAGGCCAGGTTGGGGGTCTGTGGTTAGGATATGTCCTGTGTACACAGCCCAGCCCCTGGCACCATTCTGGGCAAACAGAAGGAGTGTAATGGATGCAGAAACAACATAGCACTCAGCCATTTCTCCAACAGCTACTCATAGGGCCCCACCAACGTGCCCGACAGGTGTGTGGAGTGGGGAACATGCAGAGCACGCAACAGGGTTGCAGGACCGTCCCCCCACCTGCCCCCCGGACTTCACAGGATGTAATTGCGCGCTCATGGTGACAAAGCTGCACAGGAAATGCGTGCATGGCAGTCTACCCGGCTGCCCTAGCAGACGGCACTGAGTGAGGGGCGCCACAGCAGGAAAGTGTTGCCTCGCAGTCCGGAGGCCAGGGGCAGAGAGCAGGGTGTCAGCAGGTGGCCCTCAGAGCGCCTCTCCCTGAGCTTCCGGGGGCTTTGCTGGCAGCCTCCGGGGGGGGGGGGGGGGTCGCGGCTCACGACACATCATCCAATGCGGCTTCATCTTCACGAGACGTTCTCCTGTGTCCCCTTTGTGTAAGGACACCAGTCATACTGGATCAGGGCCTCACCCTGCTCCAGTGTGACCTCATCCGAACTAACCACCTCTGCAACCAGCCTGTTTCCAAATGTTTCCACGCCTGGGGCACTGGGCGTTAGGACTCCAACACAGGAATGTGGACACAGTTCGGCCCTTAACAGTACAGGAGCCTAGGGAAGGGGCTTGACTCGGTGAGGCGCCGGGGTGGCCTCCAGCAGGAAGGGGCTCAGAACTGGGACCCGCAGGGGAGAAGCCAGAAGAAGTAGGAGCAGAGAGAGAGCAGGTAGTCCAGAAAAGTGAAAGAAGATTTTGGTTGAGCCCGTAATAAAAACGAGGGTTGGGGGGAACTTGGGGATTCAGTGATGGCCAGCAGAGCTCGCAGGGCACTGAGGGACGAGGGCATGTTTGAGGTGGCATCCGCTGGAAGAGCTGGGGCTCCAAGCTCCCCCAGCTAAGGAGAGCCTTCCGTTCCCCCCCAGGGAGCCCAGCTTTCGTGCACCCCCAAGAGCTGGGAGCCCACAGGTCCCCCCGGAGAACCCTGAGTCTGGCTCTCAGCCTCCGGTGGGGCTGCAGAGGCTCGTCCAGAGCCGCTCCCGAGGGCGTGAGCACTAGGACACTGGCGGGCCCCTCGGCCACGACTGGTGGACGGTGTCCAGGCCCCCGGGGTCCCAGGCCCTCGGACAGGAAGGTCACCGCCAGACCTCTGCTCTGTCCTCTGGGAACCCTGCCCGGGGCCTCCCGTGCTGCCTACCTCACAGCAGGCAAACATTTTTATCCATTCCCTGAAATTAAACTTCCCCATTTTTCATTATCAAATTCCGAGCTGGTGTCATCTCCCCCATGCCTGCGTACGGCACTCGTTTACAGCGCCCGAGATTAATATTAGGTGTTTGTAAAAGGCGAATATTAGCTTCTCCCTTATATCTGTCAGAATTAATAACTTCCCCATCACAGATAACTCCGGGTCAATATTAGATTCGCAGATGAGGCTGGAAATAAAATGTATGGAAATATAACGTCTCATTTGTACGTATTCAAAAGAGGCCCTTTCATTACTGAAATTCGGCGACAACTGTTCAAAGGTCAGAGGACTTTGTGGCCTGGAAACACCCACCATCTGGCCAGAGCAGTCACAGGCGAGGACAAATTGGTGGCCCTCCGCGGGGAGCCTGGGAGGATGCAGGGGCTGCTCTGCCAGGGACTTTATAGGGCAGAGAGGGATAGAGAGCTTACCCGCCACCGTCCCAAGCTCACGCTGGGACCGAAGCCAGGGCCTGGCGTGGGCAGCTCGCCAGTGGCCGCCGTCCATATGCCCTCCCCTCGTCGGTGCCAAATCGGGGGCATGAGGTCCCCTCCCTTCCCTCCAGCAGCCGGAGATTGGATATGCGGGCAACAAGGGGTTAACAGCCAGTGCTGTGGAAGGACCCACCTTCTCCCAGAAAAGCCATGCCACCCCCAGCCTCGCCCACCGAGTGGGGGGAGGCAGAAGCAGGCCTCCGAGACAGGCAGGCCAGCTCCCCGTTTGGCAATCGCTCATAAATCATAATTGACAAGCAGAATTTTTCCCTTGAGCGGCAAGGGTGCTTTATTTAGTTGTTTCTATTTTATCTGGTTGCAGGAGATGATGGGCCCCCCTCCTCACCACTTTGGCTGTTTCCCATAATAATAAAACCCTCCAGAGGCCAGGGTGAGATCTGACTCCGAGAAGCCCTCCCGCCCTGAGGAAGGGCTATCTTGGGACTCAGGCCCATGAGTGGGAGGTTGGAGGAAACAGTGAGAGTCACACTGTGGTGGGACGCACCAGCTCCCAGTGGGGAGGGCTGCCAAGCCCTGCCCCTGCCTCCTCTGCAGGGGGGAGCCCAAAGACGCCTCTCCCCCTCAGCAAGGGGTCCAGGCACAGACAGACGAAGGAGGCCCACCCTCAGTCACAGGGGAAGCGGTTGGGGTGCCCAGAACAGAGCACCTGCCCATCTCCTTCACAGCACCGTGCTCAGAGCAAAGACCCATTGGTGCCTCCACGGTCAACTTGGACCCTGCTCCCTTCGGAGGCCTGCCTGGGTCATGTCCCAGTGGTTAGGTGCGAAAAGGGGTGTGGGCCTTGAGTGCACCCCGGACCCATGAGACCGACGCTGTCTTCAAGTTCCAGAGGGCAGAGGGTCCACCCTCCTCTCGAGGGGGCCGATGAAGAAAGCCCGGGAAATCCCCTCAGCCAGGCCCTCAGCCCTCCCCGGCTTGGGGAGGCCTTTCTTTCCTGTGCTAAGAAAGCCCTCTCCGGTTCCCATAAACGACTTAAGCTCTTCCCCATTAACGGGCTCCCTCCAGCTGGGCTGGCATTGAGGTCCTGGCTCAGGGGCCTGAGTCTTTGTGAGAGAGGGGCCCCTGCCCCGGGGAGGATGAAGAGGGAAAGCCCTTCTCTTTCTTTCTTTCTAAGCCCCTCAAACTCGCAGTGACCCACAGTTAAATCCCCTTTAACAAGGCTCACTTCCTCACCCAGCCAGTTAAAACTCCAAAAATAAACAAGGCCCAGGACTGGCTTTTCCTACAGCTTTGGAGGCTGGACCGGGGAGGAGCGGACGGATGGTGTAGGTCCTCATGTGATGGGGTGGCCGTGTGCTGCCTTCTCACACGGAGGAGTGCTGGGCCTGTCACAACTGCGGGAAAGCTTCCTGAGAGTGGGCTGGGCGGTGGCAGCCCCTCCCCCGATGGCCATCCGTCCAGTCGTCCCCCATCTGTCTGTGCGGGACTCCCCCTGGAGGACACTCACACTCTGAACCAAAGTGGGCAGTGAGCCTTGGCCCTCCCTGCCTGACCCGTGGCCGTCAGCAGACGCATCCCATCCGTGTCACAGTGGCCTTACAGGCCTGTGCTCCCCAAGACTGGGGGACTGGTTGCAGTGGAGGCAGGGCGGCCCAGGCTGATGTGTTAGAGCACTAGTGGGGGCTAGAAGAACAGTGCTTCTCAGCAGGACAGACCCCGGGCCCCCAAACCCTCACTCTCTTCAGAGCCGGTCACACACCCAAAGCTGCCTCTGTGCACACGATCTGCAGCCACTGGGGCCGTCGGCACCACTCCGAGAGGCAAGCCCTAGAGCCTCCCCAGGGGCAGGTGGAGGGCCCTGGGATGAGACAGAGGCATGCCCAGGACCGTGCTCCCTCTGAAGCCTGTAGGGGATGATCCTCCCTTGCCTCTTCCCAGAGCAGCCAACCCTTAGAGGACCACAGGGATGGAGCTGGGACGCTCACACAGGTCCTGTGGCCTCACCCGAGCCATGCTGGTGCTCTGGGGGGTTCGGTAGGGAGGGCCTTGTGTGTCTGCCCCCTTCCCACAGCCCTCTTGGCCTGCCCTGGGCCTCACGGAAAGCAGCCCTGCTGAGAAACCCCCAGCACCCACATGCTTTCTCTGCTCCACCCTAGGGTATAAACCCATCCCTCTACCCATCTGTCCGTCCGCCCATCCATCCCCAAGTATCTACTGAACGTTTGTTACATTTAAGACACCATTCTGAGCAGAGGACATAGCGGCCATCATGACAACCAAAATGTTTGACCCCAGCACACCCGCGATGAGATAAACTCTCTGCACTTGCTATTGGAGAAAACCGGAGGACCCGTCTGTTTACTTGGTGGTCCGGGGAGCCTTCTTGCAGGAGGTGATATTTAGGCCGAGATAGCAATACAATGGCCCCAGGAAAACCTCAGGCCAGCGGACAACAAGTACAAAGTCCAGAATTGCAAAATATGTGGTGTGTTTAGAGAACAGTAGAATAGGGGCGCCTGGGTGGCTCAGTTGGTTCAAGTGTCCGACTTCAGCTCAGGTCACGATCTCACGGTCTGTGAGTTCGAGCCCCGCGTCGGGCTCTGGGCTGATGGCTGAGAGCCTGGAGCCTGCTTCGGGTTTCTGTGTCTCCCTCTCTCTCTCTGCCCCTCCCCCGTTCATGCTCTGTCTCTCTCTTTCTCAAAAATAAATAAACGCTAAAAAACAAAACAAAACAGTAGAATAGTAAGCCCCACAGCTTATTAAGGGAGAGGCCAATGTCACTTGCCAAGACTGCTCCCATCCAACCATGCCTACTTCCCACCAGAGACACCCAAGTGGGCTTCAGTGAGCCCTGGCCTGCCCCTCGGCCGCCCCAAAAGGACCCTTGAGCCACCAGGAAGAGTATCTAGGGTCCTCGGGGGCCATTGAGTGGAGAGGGGAGATCTGCGTGTGGAACCCTTGATGACCTGGGGTGCAGCCAGCGTCTAAACAACTCACGACCCACAAGGACCTGGCTATGGGCACCCCTGAGGGCTCCTGCCTCAGTCCTCAGCTGGCATGGGGTGTCGGTTTCCTGGGGATGCAAGAGCAAACTGCCACAGGCTATGGCAGCTTAAACAACAGACATGTATCGTCCCACGGTGCTGGAGATCCAGGATCAGGGTGTTAGGCACACATGTCTTCCGGAGGGCTGGGAGGGAAGGATTTGTTCCAGGCTTCATCTTCCCCTTTCATATCTGCGTCCAGATTTCCCTTTTTTATGTGGACACCAGTCACGTTGGATTAGGGCTTCACCCTACTCTAGTATGGCCTTGTCTTAACAAGTTACACCTGCAATACACTTTTTCCAAATAAAGTTACAGACTGAGGTACTGGAGGTTAGGACTTTGACATACGAATTTGGGGTGGAAACATAATCCCACCAACAACACACGGGGTCCAGGAAGTCTGCCTTATCTGGCTTATCCGTCAGGGAGCCTGGCATCATTCTTTCCTTGGCTGAGTGTCTGCCAGTGAGTGGGGCCTGGTGCAGGGCAGAACTAGGTGTGGGTCATGGTGCTTCCTTGTTAATCTCCTTCCTGAACCGCAAGTTTCCAGGGGACAGGGCTGGATCTCACTTGCCTGCCATTGCATTCCTAGGGTCTGGCACTGACAAGGTGCCTAATAAATGTCTATCAAATGGAGGAAGGTGGAGGACTCCAGTTGTCCAGTCTCGGGGTACATGCCCACCCGGGCAGTTGCAAGTACGTGTTGGGTGGGACCTGACTGGGAACCCAGGCCCCCTGTCCTGCCCATTTCAGCTTGGGAGGGTTTGGGGTCCCTTTTTCCAGTTGGCCCCATATCATCAGCCAGCTGAGGTGTGAGAGCCATTCTCTCCTGGCAGCTGGTGAGATGGAGTGGTTTGCTTGCCACACAGCACAACCCTGGCTCATACATGTCCACTCTCCTGGCCAGAGGGTGGTAACAAAACTGGAAAACACTGTTGGCTGTCTTTCAGCTCCATTCACCAAGACCATATCCCAGTGTGTGAATTCTTGGGAGCAATGGGTGGATAGAGGGATGGATGGATGGATGGATGGATGGATGGTGGATCGATGAATGATGAATGGATGATGGATAAACAGATGGTTGGGTAGGTGGGTGGATGGATGGATAGATGGATAGATGGATGGATGATGGATGGATGGATGGATGGATGGTGGATGGAGGAATGATGAATGGATGATGGATGAATAGATGGGTGGGTAGGTGGGTGGATGGATGATGGATGGATGGATGGATGGATGGATGGATGATGGATGGATGGATGGTGGATGGATGGATGGATGAATGATGAATGGATGATGGATGAACATATGGGTGGGTAGGTGGGTGGATGGGTGGATGGATGGGTAGACGGATGATGGATGATGGATAAATGGATGGATGGATGGTGGATGAATGGATGAATGATGAATGGATGATGGATGAACAGATGGGTGGGTAGGTGGGTGGATGGATGGATGGATGGATGGATGATGGATGGATGGATGGGTGGGTAGGTGGGTGGATGGATGGATGGTGGATGGATGGATGGATGAATGATGAATGGATGATGGGTGAACACATGGGTGGGTAGGTGGGTGGAGGGATGGATGGACGGATGGTGGATGGAGGGATGGAGGAATGGAGGGATGGATGCATGGAAGGGTATGGGGAGGGAGGAAGTCATTAAGCTCATCCAGGCTCCTCTTCTGGGACTTTGCTTTATCTTTTCACTCCTTTGCTCTGTGAGCAATAGAATGAAGTCCATAGCTCTGCCCAGCATTCCATTTCTGGCCATTCCATGGCCTAACCTCCCCTGTTGTCCTCCAGGATCTCTCTGCTCAACCAGGTTGCCTCCTACACACTTCTATATCTCATTCACTGCCATCCTGCCATCCTGGGGGACACTAACGCCCCATGCTCCTCCCCACTTAGAAGACTCTCTTTTCCCAAGGCCTGGCAGCAAGTGGATGTCCTGCAGCACACTCAGAGTGGTTGCTCCAGCCCATGAGGCCTGCTCCTGAGGTCCCTGAGCTGCTGTTTGCTACCCATCTGAAATAGACAATGCAAAGTGCTATCTCATGGCTCATCCTGCAAAGAGTGGGGTGGTGGGTACAGAGCAGGGCCCACACCCTGTGGGGGCACAGTGGCTCTGCTGGTAGCCATCCTTATAAACACCCACCATGACTCTTGCTGGGAAAGCTGGCTGCCATCTAACTCCAAGCTCTAGGGAGCTTCTCTCTGAGTCTCCCTATCAGCCACGTAGCTGCACCTGGGCTCCAGGTGAAGGTCTGAGCCCAACCAGTTTCCTGGTTGTGCAAGAGAAAATGTTTGGAAGATTGAAAATAGGACTCTCTGCCCAACTCTGTCCACCTATCAGGACCTAGCTGGCACCCCCACCCTCACCTCCTTCAGGAAGCCTGTCCTGGCCACTGCAGGTGTCAGCCAGCATGGCTGGCTCATAACCTCCTCTTACTTTTCTCCCTGTCTTAGGGTCACTAGCTCGTGTCCCTGGGGGAGAGCCCAATAGCTGGCTCTACCTGCTCCTTCATTTACATTCCCTAGGCTCAACCTGGCTCAGAAGGGTATGCAATAATCATGGCTTCGTTGGGATTGGTTGCATGAGGCTGAAGGACCCCAGGAAGTGTAAGATTTCCTGGAGAAGTGTGGAAACTCAGGCATGACAAATGTGTGACCTGCTTTGGGGAAGCCCCCTACCACTCCCTGCTCCCAGCCCTACCTCATTCCTCTTCTTCAGGTTGTAGCTCACGCTCTGTGGTTGGGAGGCTACTTGAGCCAGGATTAATCAATCAGAGCACCATATCACCCTGGCCAGTGATAGGGTTAGGGAAGAGCGCCACATGACTTTTACGGGAACAATTATCTTCAGGTTGTTAAGGTGATAGAGGCTGCTGCTGGTGAGAATGAAGCCAATGTAGAGGAAAGTGGAGCTAAGAATGTTCAGGAGAAGCAGAACCTTGATTTCACTGTTTAGGAGCCTTGATCCAGCCATGCCTGAAGGCAACATGTTACATGAACCAATATAGTCCCCTTTTTGGTGAAGGCCAAAAGTTGGGTTTGTGTCACTTGCAACCAGACTCCTAAAACCGTGATAGATCCCAGAGCCAGTGTCACTCCCACCCTCTGGGATCCGGGCCCTCCCAGATGGCCATGGCCTTCTTCAAACCCGTCCCACGGGAAGTCTGGCTGGCCTCAGCCCATACACTGCCCTCGCTCCTCCACACACCTCCTGCTACCCCCTGCTTATCCGGGGATAACCCATGCACTTCCATGCAGGAGTGTGATCTGTCCCCACCAGTCCATGACACGTGACTTCAGAGCCAAGAGGTAGCCCTATCGCCTAGCTCTACGGCATGGTCCTTCCCTCTCTTCCCAAGGCTTGCCCTGCCTTCTCGGGATGGCTGCATTTTCATATCACATATTCTGTGGTCTCTGTGACCTTTCGGGCACATTTACTCCTGGCTCACTGGCCAAATGACAGGCCCTCCCTCAGAGACGCCCGGGTCAATGCCCAGTATCGACAGCTCCTGCCTCCAACCAGGCCGCCCCGTCACCCACCTCGCGCATCCAGCCTCAGCGCCCCGGAGCCCACCAGGGCCCCGGCTCGAAGGAAGGGCTCCCTGCAGGCCTGCCCCCGCCGAGAAGGCAACAGTCCCTCGCCAGTTTTGCAGGACCTTCCCTGTACTCGGAGCCCCATGGCATGTGAGCAGGGGAGCCGCAGTTTCCCCCGGACGGCGAGACCCCAGCGAGGCCCACTGTCCCCAGCCGTCTCTCTCAGGCAGCCCCCCTGGAGCAGCCCAGGCCCGTGCTCCTGCCAGCGCCCTGCGCAGCCGGCCGCCCACCTCCTGGGGGGCATTTCAGCACAATGGGCTTGGCGGCCCTGCAGCTTCCCAGGCGGATGTGATGGCAAATAGCAGGCGCTTGGCATATCTTCGGGATTTCTGAGCATAACAGAAATGTCAGGCGGATTTTAATGAAAGGCTGTGTGCTTCTGGGGATTGACAGGCCGACACAGAATCCTAATTTTCAGATGGCTTGTTCTCAGGGCTTTCAGCACCAGGGGCCAGAGCTGAGGGGAGCCCCCAAAGTCCTCCCCGGGGGGCCCAGGCCATCCCCCCCATTTGCAGGAGCAGCCGCCCCACAGCCCTTCAGGGATCTGTCCCCGGGTGCTGAGTCCTGATTTAGAAACCAAATTATTTCTCTTCCTCACCCGCAGCAATTGGACACCTGCCTTTTGCCTACACTTGGTGAGCGACGTGTGGCGGAGGATGGTGGCGTCCGTCCCCTTGGCTGACGTCAGGAGGACGGCGGGAGCACAGCCGGCGCCCTGGGCAGGTGCCACGTGGGCAGGTGCCACACTGGCGGGGGCTGGGCAGGGCAGCCCGCGGAGGCTGCTGTAATCACCCTTAAAGGGAAACCCTGCTTTCTGGGCCAGCTCCAGGGTGTCAGGGGACTCTGACCAAAGTGCCGGCGACTAGGGAAGGGCCAGCTACCCTCAGCATGGGGGGGGGGGGGGGGTGGTGATTGGCATGTTCTGGAAAGAGTGCCTCCCCTTTCGGTGAGCACTGCTAGCACCTGGGCCGGCAAGGGCCTCAGCGCTGCTGAGACACTGCTGAGCTAGACAGACAGGGCGGGCAGGAGGGACCTGAGCCCACCCACAATCCAACACCACCCTCCCTGGCAGGGCACAACTGACTCACCCAACCTGCTGTGCAAATGCCACTTGGTCCTCTCTCTTCTGATGAGATGACAGACTGCCCCCCCCTCCCTCCCCGCAGGGAAGGCCCCTGGTCGCTGCTCCCTGGAGCTCTGAGTGGGCTTGGAAGGGCACAGCCCTCAGACAAGCAAACCACTGAGCCAGGCAGTGATCCCTACCAGATATTACAGGGTGGTGTGGGAGAGGGCTGGGGAGGGCAACGGGGGTGATTTGCACAGGGCTTCCTGGAGGGGACCACAGGGTTGGGCTCTCCCTGGCCTGCAGCTGGCCCCTCGCTCAGACCTCCGGGCCTGGGTGGCTCTGTTTCCCTTTACACACGGGGAGAGGAGTGGGAAAGACCCCCAGATGCTTTGGTTTGGCAAGAAGTCACTAAAAGAGACAGAGGAAAAGAGGGGGAGGGGATCTGGCAGCCTAGGCAGGCAGGGGTCCACGCCGCTGGCCACAGGCCTCCCCACAGCCCCCAAGCCCAGCTCCGAAGCCCTCAACTCTGTGACTGCTCAGTCCCATCCCTTCCCCTTGAGAGGCCGAGCCAAGCTTGGAACTCACAACCGGGAGCCCCAGATCTTACCAAGAAACCTGGGCTGACAAAGGCCCCCTGCTCCAGTGAGCCAGGGGACAAGACAGAGCACGGGAGTCAGGTGACACCTGCGGGGGCACAATCCAAGAGGGCTTGCTGGAGGAGGCGGGCTCTGTTGGGCCTCCACAGAGGAGGGCAGGATTTGGATGGGGGGTGGCGGGAAAGAGGCAAGCCCAGCGCAGGGACAGTGTGATGGGGTCAGGGGGTGAGGGCCCGGGTCCTCTCCACCTGCTGGGCCAGGAAGTGTGGGTAGACTTCTGACTCGGAGACACAGGTAAGGAGTGTGGAGGCCTGAGGGGGCAGAGCCAGTCCTGCTGGGAAACTTGGGAGATGAGGGCTGGCTCCAGGTGGGAAAAGTGGATGAGTGAGACCTGAGGGGTTCTAGAGGTGACAAGCCCACGGTCAACGCAGGGGCAGCTGCGTGGGGATAGCACAGGCACCGAGCATCACATCACGACAGCTCCCAGCACCCCCAGCCCTGGGTCTCCTCTCTGGGACAGCTGTAGGCCCTTCCCCGCCACCACTCACCCCAGCCTCTTCCAGGCCACTTGGACCTCCTCTCAGCTCCTCGAATGCGCTGGGCTCCCTCCCAGGCTGCTCCGCCTGCCAGGATGCCTCTCAGCTCCTGGCCTGGCTGATTCCCCTGCCCTTTCCCTCTGGCTCAGATGCTTCTGCAGGAAGGAAGCCTTTGCTCAGGGTGAGATCAGACTCCCTGCTGGCCATTCCAAGGAGTTTGTGGGGGGATCCCCCAGACGCCACACTATTTATGTGTGCAGCCTCTGCCGTCCACCCTGTTGGACCATGAACACTTGGAAAGTGGGGCCCGTGGTGGTTCCCAGAACACAGCCCAGGATTGGCCTGTTAAGGCATTCAGTCAGGGAGTGTGAGGGGCAAGTGGGCAGTGCCTCCCTGGTGCTTCCCACCACTGGGAGGGACTTCCATCCACAGATCCTGGACGACTGCCCCCAGCAGATGGGGAGAGCCCTGTGAGCTGGCCAAAGTCTGGCCCTCCTCTGCGTCCCACGACACAGCACCTGACTGAGGGAGGGAGGAAGGGAAGGAAGGAAGAAAGGAAAGAGGGAGGGAAGGAAGGGGAGAGGGAGGGAGGGAGGGAAGGAAGGAGGGAGGGAGGAAGGGAAGAGGAAAGGGAGGGAGGGAGGAAAGAGGAGAGGGAAGGAAGGAAGGAAGGAAGGAAGGAAGGAAGGAAGGAAGGAGGGAGGGAAGGGGAGAGGGAGGGAGGGAAGAGGAGAGGGAGGGAGGGAGGGAGGGAAGGAAGGAAGGAAGGAAGGAAGGAAGGAAGGAAGGAAGGAGGAAGGGAGGGAAGAAAGGAGGGAGGGAGGGAGGAGGGAGGAGGAAGGAAGGAAGGAAGGAGGAAGGGAAGGAAGGAAGGAAGGAAAGAAGGAAGGAAGGAGGGAAGGAAGGAAGTAAGGAGGGAAGGAAGGAAGAGGAGAGGGAGAGAAGGAAGGAAGGAAGGAGAGAGGGAGGGAAGGAGAGAGGGAGGAAGAGAGGGAGGGAGGGAGGGAAAGAAGGAAGGAGGGAGAAGGGAGGGAGGAAGGAAAGAAGGAAGGAGGGAGGGAGGGAGGGAAGGAAGGAAGGAAGGAAGGAAGGAAGGAAGGAAAGAAGGAAGGAAGGAAGGGGGAGGGAGGGAAGGGAAGAGGGAGGGAGGGAGAGAGGGAGGGAGGGAAGAGGAGAGGGAGGGAAGGAAGGAAGAAAGGAAGGAAGGAGGGAGGGAAGGAGGGAGGGAAGGAAGGAAGGAAGAAAGGAAGGAAGGAGGGAGGGAAGGAGGGAGGGAAGGAAGGAAGGAAGGAAGGAAGGAGGGAGGGGGGAGGGAGGACCGATGAGGTGAGCCCTGCACCAGCTTCCCCCACCACTGGGCTCTGCTACCTCTGCCCCCCGCCCCCCACGGGGTCCAGGTGGGCAGGGAAGGGTGCAGGGAGCTTGGCAAGAGGGGGACCTGGGTGCTTCTCCTGAGCAGCACAGTTCCGCAAACCGCGCTGCTCACTGAGCTCTACAAATAACCCCAAAGAGGAGCAGAGATCAATGCGCTGCCCTATTGACAAGACCGCAGCCGTAGGGCAGATCGCTCTCACATTTTTATTGTGTTCATGTATGTTGATTCATAGTGGTTTTGTCAATAAAAAAAAAATGCCACACAAAGTCTCACAGCAAAACTATCACGAAAAATTATTTATTGCTACGATAACAGGAAATTGTATATTGAAGGAGATTTGTGGTGGTGGGTGGGACAGAACGCCAGAGAGCCGAGTGGCATCTGGGGCCAAGGCGAGGGTCCCTCTGAAACTGGCACTGGTAGACCTTGGCGCCTTGTCCCCACCCCCCCACCCGTCCCTGGGCCACACCCTCCTCCGCAGGGGCCGGGGACCCCACCCCCCAGGAGCACAAGCTGGGGGCCAGTGGGAGTCTGGGCAGTGTTCACACCCATGAACACAGGGAGAAGGTGATGGACGCAGGTGCCCAGGAGCGAGAGAGGTCACTTTGCCCAGTTGAGCCAGGAAGAGGGACAAGATCAGGTGGGTTCATACGTTCACCTCCATGAGCAGGAGCCAGCACGAGCAAACGCTACAAGGCAAGAAAATGCGTGCCCCGTTCTGAAAACAAGGTGGCAACACGCTCGGCACATTTCAAACACGTGACGAAGGGACACAGGGGCGACCCTGGGCCAACAGCCCTGACGCGAGCCTCTGCTTCCTGTCCGGCGGTGGCCCCCGTCGGCGGATCTAGTCAGTCACTGAAAGCGTTTTTATACATTTCTTCCTTGGGAAATTTACTCCCTGGTTCTGGCATTTCACGGGCAAAGTATCAATTGTGGAGGTGGCACAAACTATAAAAGCAAGCTTTTCTTTTAAAATATAAATGTGCCAGAGGTGCAGAGTGCGGAGGGGTGGGGGGACCTTAGATCATTAGTGGCTCCTGCCTGTCTTACTGACAATAATTGGTGGGCGGGGAGCCGGCCGCGGGCTGGGCGGCTGGAGCGGGGGGCGGGCCGGTGCTTCGAGGGTAAATGGCACCCGGGCCAGCCAGAGGCAGAGAAATCGGAGGGGAGGGGAGGGGAGGGGAGGGCAGGGGAGGGGAGGCGGTGCCTCGTCCAGAGCCAGGCTTGCTATTTGGGGCAATTAACAAGGGGGCAGGGATAATTTTTTTTTCCCTGGAACGTCTGCTTGGGGGCCAGGGATTTATACTTACACCAATTGGTTGGGTAAGTGGGAAAGAATACGTTTTTTTTGTGTTTTTTTTTTTTGTTTTTTTAAATCAGTGGAATTTTTCTGCTCCATACTGGCAGCCCTTTCCCTGCACATCTTTCTCTTTATGCGGTTTTGTCTCAGTGATTTGAACATGTTCTAATTTTGTCATTCAAGCCATCTGACTTTCACTGCTCTATACAAACAAAACCTAATTTAGTCTGAGATGTTTTAAGTCATAACAATGACGGATGGCCAGGGTTCAGGTGTGGTGGAATATTTAAATACCTAGTCTATATTTTTCTGATATAAAGACAGGCAGCTTTTTGTACTCTGATTAATTATGATTTTGCATTTCAGAAAAAAAATAGCTTTTCCTATTCTACATTATTAATTGGTTATTTAATTAGGAATTCTCCAAGCTTCAGATGTTGGGAAGCTAAATCTGTGAGTGGGTTTAAAAAAAGCCGAGCTCCATCCTGTTGCCTTTTTGTATCTTATGAAGGTCACAATAAGACGTGATTGTTTGGCATAGCGGCAGTGAATTATGCCACCCAGACAAGCTTTTAACCTATGTGCCTTCACTCTGAGTGAGACACACGGGCATGTGCTCTCTTTAAACCGTTCTCTATTGAAAAGGATTCAATCACCATAATGAATCTGAGGCCAGGCAGCAATCTTCCGCACTGAAAGAATTTCTAAAAGATTGTAGAATTTGTAAAACGAACAGCTCGCAGACTAAATGGCTGTGTGGGTGAATCAATTATTGCAAGGCCCCGAGTAGTCATAATATTTAGTACATATCATAGAGTGTTTCAGGTACAATAAGATATGCTCGTTTTTCCCCGTTCCTGCTGGAAGTGGTCCCGGATGCCTGCAAACCACCCCAGCGGATCTCGGCATCCCGCGAGAGCCAGGTCAGGCCGACTGCGTCCACACACACACACACACACACACACACCCCACACACACACTCAGACACCGGGGGGAGGCTGGGGTCTGGAGAGCAAGGGGGTGGCTGAAGTGCCCCTGCATCCCATCAGGTCTGCCTCACCAGCCCACGGAGATGCTAAGTTGCTAGTTCTCTTTTCCAGAGCCTGGTTTTGAACCGTTTCCTTATTAATACAATAATTATTTTTCTCTGACAGCACCATTTATAACCATCTACTCTGTGTCCAACTAGCCCTGTTTTCATTAATCAATGGACATGGAGACGACTGTCATCACCTCTCTGGATTATGACTTATCGGCCCCGCGCAGGCTCCTTTCGGGTGGACACGAGTCGGATGAGGATGAAGCCTTTTTTGGCTCCTGGAGGGGAAGTTTCTGCCACACGGTCCTAGGTACTGTCTAAAGACCCCTGCTTCAGAGAAGGGCATCCAGGGAATCCCCAAGGAATTCTGGAAAGACTGGCCCACGGTGCCTTGAGGCATCACAAGACACTGCTAACACAGGCAGTGCCCACCCCCAGCACCATGGGAGGGCTGCCCTGGGGCCCTTGGGGAGCTTAAAACACTGCACAGTGTCATCAGGCAAGAGTCCCCAATTGCTGGACTATGTGAGCAAACCCGTCACAGGGTGAGAATGTGTGAAAGGGGGACATCACAGGGACTTGGGCTGGGGCAGGGCCCCGGGGCCTGACCTAGAGTGAACCCGGGGGATCCCCCAGTGACCACTCTCCTCATCGGCATTCTGTCCTAAAGGGAACACGTCCACAACTGCTCAAAGCCCCAGGAGTGGCGCTGCTCAACATCTCTTTAACTCGTGCTCCCTGGATGAATCGTGCCACTTTGAAGCCCACGAAACCACAGCTGCAGGGGGTGGAAACATCTGTTCCATGATGATCTGTAGCCCAGCTTTGCCCCCATGGTTGCATGTTGGTCACAGACACTCTGACAATGTAGCAGCTCACCCTTCTCAGCCGGTAAGCAGATAAAAAGAAAATCACTCATCTAGCTCTGAACTCCATGCAGGCCTTTCCTCCAGTGAACGTCACCTTTGAACACCTTTGCTGATACAGAGCAAAGAGGTAAACCTTTTTTTTTTCCTTTTTTTCCTCACAAGGAAGGCTGCCAGTAGACTGCAGAGCCAGGACCCAAGCAAGCCTGGATCTCAGGAACCCTTTCTTCCTCCCATGGGGCATCTCCTGGCTGGGAGCTTCTCCCCTACCTAACCAGTTCCTCTCTAGATCACCAGGGTACCCACGACTCCCCAAAGAGCAGATGCTGTCCTCCTAAATGGACCCAGAACAGGGCTCCCTCACTAGCTCACTCAAGTAGCAGCAAATGGGCCAGACATTCTGTTCCGAAAAATCCCCTCAGGCAAGCTCCCAGCGGCTTCTTTCTCATACTCTGCTAAGGGAAAAGGGAATAAGCAGAACCATGTTGGAGGGCTACACGGCAAAAAGACCCATGGATGAAGAATATCAAGTGCCTAGGAAGGCATCTAACAAAATACGTTTATAACATCTACAGGAAAATTTACAGGACTTGACTGTGAGCTCTTAAAGAAAGTCTCACCTAGAGAAATATACCATACTCATGGATACGAAAGTGTAACATTGCTTAGACATCACTTCTCCTCCCCATGTGTTGATTCAATATTATTCCATTTTACACTGGAAAGACTAGCCCACAGTGTTTTAAGGCATCACAAGACAATATAACACAGGTAGTACCCACCCCCGGCACCATGGGGAGGGCTACCCGGAGGCTCAAGGGGAGCTTAAAACACTGCACGGTGTCACCAGGCAAGAGCCCCCAATTGCTGGAGTATGTGAGCAAACCTGTCACAAGGGTGAGAATGTGTGAAAGGGTGACATTGCAGGGACTTGGGCCAGGGCAGGTCCCCGGAGGGCTGCCCTAGAGTGAAGCCAGGGGATTGTAAAGGAAACTTGTTAAATGATATGGAAGAATAAGAAGTCAAAAATAGCCAAGATACCTTTGCAGATGAAGAGTAGAGAGGAAGGACTTGCCCCACCTTATGTTGGCACCTAGTGTGAAGCTATAGTAATTCAGGCAGTATGGTATTTGTGACAGGAGAAACAAACCCACCTGAGAGATGGAGAGTCCAGAAACAGAACCTCACACTTAGGGACGTGATATTTAGTACATGAAAAAAATCATGTCAAAACAGCTGAGGACAAAAGGAACTGTTAAATAGGTAAAATTGTGAAAAAAATGATTAGCCATCTGGAAAAAGAAGAAATTGTACCTTCTCCTCACACCATGTTGGAAAACCAAGTCCAAATGGATTAAAGACTTAAATGTTAAAAACAGAACTTTAAACTTCTTAGTAGAAAATACACCTAAATATCATTTATAACTTGGGGTAGGAATAAATTTCCTTTAACAAACATCTGTGACTATAAAGAAAAAGATAAACACATTTGACCATATTAAAATTAAGAACTTTATTTTTTTTAATGTTTATTTTTCTTTTTGGTGGGGGGAGGGGCAGAGAGAGAGAAAGAGACAGAGGATCCCAAGCAGGCTCCGTGCTGACAGCAGTGAGCCCGATGCAGACCCACAAACTGTGAGATCATGACCTGAGCCAAAGTCAGACACTCCACCAACTGAGCCACCCAGGTGTCCTAAGAATTTTATACTTATCAAAAAATAACTTTGAAAGTAAAAAGACATAACTGACAAAAATTAGTGCCACAAAGGTATTGAACTACATTATCAACAAGAGCATAAGGAACCCAATGGAAAATCGGCAAGAGACAGAAAGAGGCATTTCACAGTAAATAAATGGGGCCAATATGTTTATATTAAGAGAAGATGCTGTAGAATGAATGTGTTCCTCCAAAATTTGTATGTTGAAACCTAAGGCCCTGTGTGATGGTATTTGGAGGTGGGCCTTTGGGAGGTGATTAGGTCATGAGGGTGGAGCCTTCATGGATGGGATTAGTGCCCTGATAATAAGAAATGAGGGAGAGATGACCTGTCTCCACCATGCGAGGATACATGCAACAAGAAGCCAGCCTTCTGCAAACTATGAAAAAGGCCCTCATCAGGAGCCAGATCCCCCAGCACTGTCATCTTGGACTTCCTGGCCTCCAAAGCTGTTTTAAGCTCCCCTGCCTATGGTATTTGTTAGGACAGCCAGTGCAAACAAAGACAGATCAACATCTTCGGTGATGGGGGAAATGCAAAGGAGACCATCATGAGAGACAATGTTGTACCTATTTGACTGACAAACAGTTTAATAACGCCAAGTGTTGGAGAGGATGTGGACCCACAGATGCTCTTATACGTTGCTGGAGAGGCAACCGCTTTAGAAAACAGCTTGTAGTCGTCTCCTACCATGGACTAATCATAGTAATTCTACTCATAGGTGCATCTCTCCAGGAGAAAAGTCCTGCACGTGTACAAAAGGAGACACAGGTGAGAATGTTTGTTAGTAGCAGCACTGTTCAGACCCCAGAAACTGCCCGTATACTCATCAGCCCGAGAGTAGATACCTGGCGTGTACTTGCAGTCAGTGGAACACAGGACATGCGTGAGATACAACATGTTGAGATACAACAGCGTGGCAGAATCTCAGCAATTGAATACCAGCTTCAAAAACTAAGTCACAAAACACCACACCCTCTGAAAGCTAAAAACAATGAAAGGAAAACATTTGATTTTAGGAATATAATGTAGGAAAGCAAAGAAATGAATGGAGAATTAAGAAGATCATTACCTTGGGTGAAGGAGGTGAGGATATGGGGGAGTCATATATTATTGCTAAGTTCTTAGTTTGCGTTTTAGATGGTGGGCTCATGTCATTTAAAATACTGCTTCAATAATTATACTATGTACAGGCCTAAGGATGAGCACATATGAACCAAGGACCATGACAGACCCGTTCTACCCATGCAGGTCTGCTTGTGCAAATATATATATGCTTTGGTCTAGCGATTCTCCATCCGGGCACCCACCCTAAGGAAAAGAATCATGTGTGTGCCGAGCGGTGTCTGAAGCTATTCAGGACCAGATTCTTTCTAATAGCAGAAAATTGGAAATAACATTAATGTCCAACAATCGGGGACCGGCTTAATCATAAGGTGCCATCAAGCTATGGGATACTAAAGAAATTTTGAGAAGTGAGGTGAGATGTTGTGCATAATTCATTGTTGGGGAAAAAAAAAACCTAAAATGCTCTACAGCAGAAAAACTACAATTCTGATAGCATGGTGAGATTACAGGCAACTTTTTAGGTAATTCTGTAATTGTAAGATTCTAAAACGTAAGAGAATGAAAGAAATGGTGTCACAGCTGGGGCATGGAGAGGCCTCTCGTGTGGATACTGAAAGGGCTATTGCCTCATACAGGCAAAAGGAACACTTTAATTTATCATTTTTTTTCAGTTTATTTGTTTATTTTGAGAGAGAAAGCATGATTGAGGGAGGGGCAGAAAGAGAGAGGGAGAGAGAGAATCCCAAGCAGGCTCCATGCTGTCAGCCGGGAGCCTGACATGGGGCTCAAACCCACAAAACCATGAGATCATGACCTAAGCCAAAACCAAGAGTCAGAGACTCAACCTACCGAGCCACGCAGGTGCTCCTTTAATTTATCATTTTAATTGTTTATATTTTATATATTAAAATTTAAAAGCTATGTTTATTATAGACACTTGGGAAAGAGAGAAAAGTATAAATAAATGCCCCATTATCCCTCTGACATTGACGTTCTTCCTTCTGGTGTTTTTTGTCATTACTGTAAGTTAATTTTATGTATCACCTCGCTAGGCCACAGTACCCAGTTGTTGATGTTGTTTTGAAGGTATTTTTTTAGAAGTGATTAACATTTAAATCAGTAGGTTTTGAGAAAAGCAGATTACCCTCTGTAATGTGGGTGGACCTCATCCAATCAGTTGAAGGCCTTAAGAGAAAATACTGAGGTCCCCCAAGGAGAAGGGAATTCTGCCTCCAGATGGCCCTCATATTCAAGATGCAACATCAGGGCACCTGGATGGCTCAGTTGGTTAAGCGTCCAACTGTGGCTTAGATCATGATCTCATGGCCCGTGGGTTCGAGCCCCGCATCAGGCTCTGTGCTGACAGCTCAGAGCCTGGAGCGTGCTAAAAATTCTGTCTCCCTTTCTCTCAGCCCCTCCCCCACTTGCGCTCTGCCTCTATCTCAAAAGTAAACAAACATTTTTTAAAAAGTTAAAAAATTTTTTAAAAAACAGATGTTTTTAAAAAACAACTCTTCCCTGGGTCTCCAGATTTTGGGCTTGCCAACCCCAACAACTGCATGAGCCATTTCCTTAAAATAAAACTCTCTCATTCTCTACAGCTATTACACTCCATGTATGAGTGAGTGAGTGTGTGTGTGGGGGGGGGGGGGTTTCTATTTCTCTGGAGAATGTTGACTAATATAATAACTTATATTTGCAGTTAGGTCCTTCTTACAAAATAGGGCTTTCATATAACATTGGTGTACATCATGAGCATTACCCACTGCTCTTTTAAAAGTCTCTAAAAACCATTTTAAAAGCGACATATCATATTTTTATAATTCATTCTTAACCAGTCTTCCTGATTATCAGACACTTGGATTTTCCCCATATTATACTTTTATATGTAATGTTACAACTAATAGTCTGGAGACATAATCTTTTTATTTTTATTTATTTGGCAGGGCGGGGGGGAGCATGAGTAGGGGAGGGGCAGAGAGAGAGGGAGAGAAAGAATCCCAAGCAGCCTCCACACTGTCAAGTGCAGAGCCCGACAATGGGGCTTGAACTCATGAACCATGAGATCATGACCTGAGCCCAAACCAAGAGTTAGAAACTTGACTGAGCCGCCCAGGCTGGGATCTAATCTTCTTCACATTTCTGATTAACTTGTCTGTGAGAGACATAGTGAAGAGACTGGATTAGCAGGCACGGACCATGCTTCTAGAACTGGTTGGACCCCCTTGAGCAGGGGTTCCACCTCTTTGGCCACAGCAGGGTGGATGACTGTTATTTTCAGGAGCCTTTTCAGCCACTCATCCTCAGACTCCTGGGTCCACTGGTCTCACCCCTGTGGAGCAGGTGCACTTTGCCCCTGCTCCAGCACCCCTCGGGCCTGCTCTCCCTCTGGACCAAGTCCTGCTGGAGGCCCACCTCTGGAGTTTCCCCGTCCTGCGTCCTCCCTCGGGCTGCCATGGGTTACCGTCCCCTCTCGTGGACACACGTGAAGAGCTGCAGCTTTGTTTCTGGTCGGCATCCCTCTGTGCCTTTGTAGAGCAGTGCCAGCACATGAGCAGCGCGTGAATGGAAGTCCCGGCTGGTCACAACACATGAGGGAGGTCCAAGGAGGAGAGGTCAGAGCAGGGCAAGAGCTGTGGGTGCCCTGATGGGTGCTCCACAGTGGGGTGCATTTCCTGAGTGCCTCACGTGGCCTGTTGTTTGCCAGGACCTCGGGTGTCACCGAGCACCGCACTTCTTCCCTGGCTCCTGCTTCTCCTTCACTTTATGGCCATCCTTATCCTGCGCCCAAGCCAGCCGTGAGGACAAAGTGCTCTGGCACCCTCCCCACAGGCGAGTCCCCCAATTCTGACCACAAAATATATATTAAATTTGTTCCCTCCATCTCCACTGTTGCAACGTCCACACCACCTGAGTGATTGTGACCACCTTCTCCTGGTCTCTCTGCTCCCACACCCAGCTTCCCACAATCACTTCTGAAGGGAATGGATCCAGGGATTTTCTTTAAATGTGAGTCAGATCCAGTCACTGTCCTTGTTCAGAACCCTCAGAACTTTCCCACTGCCCCAAAAAAACACCAGGCAAGGCCCAGGTGACTCTCCAAACACACCTGTGCTTTCTCTCCGTCCTGCACCCTAGACCCCAACAACGTATGCCTGCCTCGGGGCCTTGGCACTGGCTGCTCCTTCCTCCTAGCTCCACCCCATGGCTCCCTCCTGCTCATCCTTCAGATCTTGAAGCTGCCGCCCACTCCCGTGGCCTTTCCTGGCCTCCGGCTCCACCCAGTTACTCTCCAGGCCCATTTTACATTGATGTGCTTGTCTTTCTCACTAGACTCAAAGTTCCATGAAGGCGGTGCCCAGACCCATCTTGTTTACTATTCTGTCCCCAGTATCCATCACATATGGGAGCTCCAGAAAGACTTTGACTAAACAAACAAACTATCAGGGACCCAAGTCTGGAGAAGCAGCATCCTCTTCAGGTCAAGGAAGCCACACAAGCAGGTGCTAATCTCTCACAAAATGTTCAGACTTTGGCCTGTGGGAGCCTTGACAGGGGAAGGGAAGAACTTCAGGGCACTCAGGTTCTGCCCAGCGACCGGAAGGAGATGGTCAACGCCAAATGCATGTTCTGGTTTAAAAAGATGGACGGCCCACAGCTCCCTCCAAAATCTCTCTTGCTTCCCCTAGGTGTGCCTCTTTGTCCTTCCCAGGACCTGATGGAGCTGAAGATGGCAGGTGTCCCCCACGTGGGGTGTCCCTGGGTCCCAGGCGGGCAGGGGAGGGAACTGCCCAGCTCCAGTCTTTCTCAGGTGATCAGTGAGCAGCAGGAGGAGTTTAGACCAACCTGGAAGAAGGGGGTATGTGTGGGGCTGTGGTCCAGCAAAGGTGCACAGGTAGAAATGCTGAGCCTCTCCTTCTATGGAATCCTGCATTCTAACCAGGCAACCTGTAGTACCCGCTCCTGTCCAACCTCAAGGGCTAAGGGAAGGTGTTCAGACTGAACACTGGGGCCTCGGGAAAGCTTTTCCTGCTCTGAGCCTCTGAGCCTTCATCACTTGAAGGCCCTGTGGATCCCTGGCCGCCAGTCCACAAGGAGGGAGAGGGCAAGGTCACTCGATCAAGGAAACAGGGCCAAAGCAAGTCTTCAAAGGGCAAAGGAAAGTCGTGCCTGCCCCGCCCAGAAAAAGTTGACGCTCCCCATCTTCCATGTAAACACTACACACAGTCTCCTGCACACGCAGCCACACAGCCTTCCACGTGTGCAATCCTGATTTTTGAAATGAGGAAATGGCTCAGAAGTATGACAACTTGCCCCAAGGTTCCACCAACTAGGGAGGGGCACAGCTGGGAGGTGATATTGGGCGCTCCCCCCCCTCCCCCGCCCCCTGACCCTACCTACCCTTCACATCACGGCAGGTACGACCAGAGTTCTAAAGAAAAAGCCTTTTACGTTCAGCTAAGGGGCTGGTCCACGGTTCCAAAAAGTGAAAGTCTCCTAAACGGTTCTCTAGCATTCTCTCTGACACCACGAAAGCCACAGAAAGATAAAGACATTCCCCAGTGGGCATGGAAATGAAGTTCCCCCCAAAGAACATAAGCCAGATAACCTTTTCTAAGGCAGCTGTCAGTCACCACCTCAGTCCCTTGTTCCTGGGACTTTCTCTGAGTAGTTTACACAATACTGATTCTTTAAAATTTAGAAGCCGTAGAGGGAACCTTTTTTCTTGAGGAATTCTTGACATGCTCGCACTGCAAGCTTGTGGCCTTCGTCCCCTCAGTGCTGGGACCCCGGGCTCCCTCCTCACCCCCCACACGTACACATTACACACACTTGTTTATATGGAGCTATAGCACTCTCTTGATTGCACAGCAGTGCGGCCTGCTGATGAGGTCTGCTGTTGACATTTCAGCATTAGCTGGCTTTTGTCAATTGTGGCAGCCTAAGAAATTCTATCTTAAGGGCTGCTCTTTATTAAATTTGCAAGATACAAAACTGTGACTGACAAATAGTCTCCTTTCCCTTTGCAAATGCATAAATACTGGTCAGCAACTCTAAAGTAATTAAAATGTTCTAAATTTAAACAAAAATGCGATTGCCAAAGAGTTTTACAAAGACTGGGGTATCCTATCTTTGGCTCAACAAAACATTTTCTTACTATTTTTAACATTTATCAGCACACAGAATTTTGGGGGATCCCAGTGTCGGGGAGAAGGCAGAGGAAAGAACAGTTACGTGAGCCTCCTTGTTCTGTTTTACCAAACTTTGTCACAGAATCCTCTACGCAACTCTTTTATGTGTGATTGGTGACATAATTCCCGTTTTTTTTTTTTTTAGCCAGCCATTATATATGATAAATAAAACAATGCTCTGAAAACACTGAGATCTCTCATCAATGTCACTGTGAAAAGGGCCCAGATAAATGAGTCCTGGAATCAAAGGCAGATGACACGGCTGACCATGTATCATCTCCTATGTATTGAACGTAGTCTTTGTAAAGATAGAGCGGTAATAAAAAGTGGTATTGTGTGCTCTGAAAGGCTGTGTGGGTCTGTGCATGACTAATCTGTCTTTCTGCATTATTTTATTCAATCTTCTCTGACTTTATGCCTTTGACATTTTTGCTACACTCAGTAAATTTGAGTGAATAGGCAATTTTAAAGAATTTTTATAGGGCTTCAGAGAAGTCATATGCAGACTGTATCTTTGTTCAAATTTAACAGTTTAAATATTTCCTTTGTCTAGGGTGCAGAGTAATCTTTAGACAAAAAAAAAAAAGAAAAAAAAGAATGATTTAACCTTAAGATTTTAACAATGTTTCCTGAAGCAATTCAATTATTAAAAACAAAACAAACAAAAAACAAAAACAAAACCCAGAATAACAAGCTTATAATCAAGGAGGTGCTGATTTCTTCTATTTTATCATTATTATAAACACGAGACTGGCCTCTTTCTAAAGATTAAGGCATTCCTTCTTTCTCCAGAATCCAGAGATGCAGAAGACGTAATTTTCAAAAAGGCGTGATTTTAAATCTAGAGTTCAGAACAGACTCGGAGATCACCCCCTTTTGCTGACTTCTTACTGCAAGGGTAGTTGTGTCTAAGTAAATAATGACTTCAGCGCATGTCTTTAATTTACTGTGTAGCATGTTATCAGTTCATTATCTAATCTATAACATTAGCGAAGCACTTGAGTTTAGATAATTTACACTACAGAATATGCAATATGAAATAAAGAATGATTTCCTTTGCTAAATTGGGCAGAAGTCCTCGCCTGAAGTATATCAGATCACTACATTTCAGGAAATTCACTCCCTTCCTTTTGGCTGTTAAACTACTCAGAGGAAAACTGGGATTCCTTGATAAAACTGTTTGGGCTAGCAGGTGCTAGCCTCATAGTTTTGGCCTATAAATACTTTCAAGAAGATTAAACTATTTAAAGTAAACCTAAACTTCAGATGAACCCATCCTGATAGATTTGTATGGCCAATTACATTTTACAATATCTGTAAGATCAAAACCATAGTCTACATATTATGTTTTTATGAATCACCCCATAAGCCTACATCCAACAGGGTGACTGGAAACTTATGTGTAGTACATTTGAAGTGCTCTCAAGAAACTGGACCTCAGGATTTCCTTTTGCGGGAAGTGGACAATTCAGGCAACTGATGACCCGCATGCTCTCATGGTCCCGTGCCATTGAGCCGTAGGGCCCATATCCTGGAGCAGCAGGGCAGAGCTGGGTCAGTGGAAGGCAGTTTTCCCTAGACACAGGGAAGGCTAAGGGCATAGGGCTTTTTGCTCCGACGTCTTGCAGGACTGAGCCAGCCCCTGCCCGCGCTCACTGCTTCCATACCTGACTGGAGCTTCGCTATCCCACACGGCAGGGCAGGCGGTGTTTAGATTTCTCGAAGGGGAAGCAGGACGTGCCATGCCAGTTACCAGAGGCGGAATCATGGATGATAGCAGGGGAAGGCCGTAATGGGGCCTGAGAATGTTCCTTCACGTTCTCTTTCTCAGAAAGAAGGAGACTGCACAAAGTATAAGAGGCTCCAGAAACACAGAAGCCTGGTCAAGGTCCACATACAACGAAATAATCAGTCACAAGCACCTCTGGTGTCCCCTCTTCCTCCCCCCCGCCAAACCACACACCCTCCACCACGCACACTGAGTAGAAGACAGTTTACATCTCACCTAGGATGCACGGTAATAAATACACAGGTCTGATGCAGGGTCCCGAACACTTTTGTAATCATCTAGCAGGGAATGAGATCTGGATGTATCATGTCTGGGTTTGTGACTTCTGCCTTGTAAATGGATAAACACTTCACATCTCCGTGTAAGACTGAGACAGGAACCCCCTTATCCTTTTTCAGAGCAGACACAAACAAATACTACATTTTATCACCTGCAAAGCACTTGATGTAAGTTCATTAAAATGAAGGATTTTGGAGAGCCCCAAAATGTAGGATATGATTCATGCATAGATCCCTGATAAGAGATGTGGCTTCTATTATTTTCCTACCACATAAAGAACTAATCCTGCTCCTGCAGGAAGAATGTGTTACCTTCCTCTTTATGAACCATCTTCATAACACTGAAGAAACAACAAACACACCCATGATTAGCTATGACAGCCTCCCATTGATTTATTTGACTCAAGTCCTAAGCAGAGGTCTGGTGTTAGGTCTGTCTCTGCACATTTTTATTAAATAATAAAACTTAAAACGGAAATGACCCACTATTTCCAAAATAGAGAATAAAATGTTCTACAACTTACAGAGATCCTAGCAATGTTATCAAGCAGAATGTGGAATCTGCCTTTCTAGAACCCTGTCTTTAAAAGTGAAACGGTGGAGAAGGCCCCCTCGCCGGTGTGCTTTCCAGCCCAGCCTGAGCTCTCTATGCTCTCTATGCTTGAGAGCACCTTATGATGCTGTAACTAACCTCAAACCTGCAGCAGCAGGGGGCCAACAAACCTCCGAATACAGCAATGTCATGCTTTACGGGCACTCTCTCAGCAACAGCATGAATGAGGGGGGAAATTGGTTGCCTAGGAAACCCTCTAGTCCTGGTAATTATTACTGTAACTGACTGCACACCCCACCTATAACAGAAATGAATAATAATTTATAACCGCTGACTGGCAGCTTTCTGTCGGTGCCTCTGCTCACCACTGCTACCTACTGGCTGCAAAATTACTCACATGCGAACAGTGGGGTTTGCCACAGAGCAAACCACCGCTAGAAAGAACCTTCCTCCCATCTTCCTCCACCAGTTTCTGAATATAGTTCAAGCAAATTGCTGCTCGATCAATAGAGCAAAAATGAAAAGTGCTTTGTGTTCGTGTATACAATGGGGGTTGAACAATCTAATGGAAGCTGGTCATCTCAATTAAAAGCAATTTCATATTGTGACATGAACTAGACCAAAAAAAAGGTACTTAATAAGGTTAACAGAAGCTAAATAAAAGCGTATATCTTAATGACCCCACATATATGACTCAACGCTATTTAATACGATAGAATTTGATACTAAGCAAAACTGCTATAAATAAAATCCTATCTGGTAGTTTTGATCAATTAAACTACATAATTAACAAAGATGGTCCATTTATCTTAGGTTGTCTAATTTGCAGTACAGTGTTAAAGCACCTCTACTGGAAGACTAGTTTGTTTAGAAATTAGAACATTCATAGTGATTTACTGGATTTGATTTAAAAGACACAGCAGGAGTTGGCAAAATTCACATATCATGGGGTTAATGTGGGTTAGAATGTAGCTATTTGTAATACAAAAATATTGCATACCAAATACACACATCTGATTTCTTTTAACCCTGGTTCATCTTTTCGCAGAAGTCGTTACTTTCCTAAAATGAACAACAAAAACAGCTGCATTCACCACTATTAGGACACAGAAATCTGCCATTTTCAATTTCCAAAGCAAGAAAATGCTGGCATGGTAATGAGTCAAGCACTGGGTACTGAGAAGGCATCAACTGACCAATAGCTTCCTCGGCCCCAGTCTGATCCACAAAGATGGATATTTCCACTGAAAGCCAACCAGCTCTAGCCTGTAGCCGCCATGCTCCCGGGCTCTGTGGCTCCCTACTTCTGTCTGGTCAGTGCATTTCAAAGTCAAGAATTCAGAAGAAAAAGGACAAAGAACTCCAGAGGTTGCTGAAGCTTGGTGAACTATCACCAAGATGGAGGGTGTGTGAAGTGCTAATAGAGAAACACTCAGCTCATCCACGGTGCAGTACACGCTCCGTCCTCGGAACCCTCCAAGGCTTCAATGTTGCTGACAGATTCCCTGTCATGAGGGAATGCTCCCTAGTGCCTCTGATACTAAGCATCATGGAATTTCCCAACCCACGCCCTAATTAGCTTAATTACATTGTAACATAAAAAGTAATTTTCCAAAGATATCTTACAGTTTCAAAATCAACAGATGTATTTTTGTTTTCTTCCCTTTAATCCATTCTAGGTATGGTTCCTGAGGACTTATCTCCTTGCTTTTCAGAAATCAGCAAACTTCCAAAAAAGTTCCCTAATTCAGACATTTTGCAGCTCCAACATTGGCATGACCTCTGACAGTTACTCTTACTAAAGGACGCCTGGAGATCAAACTGGGAACATGCAACAACCATGCACAAGACACACACAAGTCTTAGTATGAGACACCAGGATGCAGAACAGAGCGGGGTCCTGCAAAAAGCCCACAGAGATCAAACGAGGCCCCACATTTTTAAACACATTTACATTTCAAGTACTTACAAACTTCACTGTTCTGAAGAAGGTCTGAGTGCTATTCCTTGTAGAAAATTAAACTTACTCTTTTAGCCTGTGTGACCACAGACAAATCTAGCCTATATATTGCTTTATATCTTAGAATTTCAAACATTTTGTTTTCACTATAATTTTCACCAGATTGAACGATTCCCTCCTTGCAAACAGGATTCACCAAATCATCACTGGCATGCCACTCTTATCTTAGTCTAGCTTCCAAACCCCAAATGTATACTGGCAAAAAAATTCCAGATCCCAAGAAAACAGTCTTCAAAAATACATGTGTACTGATTAATTGACTCAGGTTCTTATAACTTGCACATAGCATAAGTAAAATCCCTGAGAAGGTTCTAATTTTATTAGTTAAGAATACCAGGATTCTTCCCATCCTGTAAATCCTATTGAGCACTATCCTACCTAGAGTACCTCCTCTGATGTGAAGCAGTTGTCAATGTCCTTATTTCAAAGAGGACATAAGGCTCTAGGTTTGGATCCTCGCTGTGCATATCTTATAGCCATCCTGGTATTCTTCTTTGACCTAGACATTGACCTGCCTTCCCAAGTAACACAGACCACTTGAAGGCAATGGATCACTTCTTTAGGGCTTAGAATGCTACCTTACATGGAGAAAATGCTCACGGATACTATAAACAATATACTGTCAGCCCTCCTGCTATAAAATCTCTAGAAATGCTGGATAAAATATGACAAACATCTCCTCAAATGTAGAGAACCTGGTCTGCAAGAACAGAAATCACCAGTGGCTTTAAAAAGTGAAAACAAAACCCAAAACCGTTAGCAACATGACAGAGCTGTTCTAGGAGCTAACCAAGAGATTTATGGTTTAAAATCTCGGGCAATCGGAGGCAAATCCTTGAGGTCAATGAAGGAGTCAGTCAGAACTGAGACAAGACCCATGAAGCACTGGAGTTGAAGGACACACTGGGAGAAATGTTCCCACTACCAGAACGCTGCCAGGAAATGGTTTCTATCTGCCTGAGCTCTAGGTGGGGCGGGCTAGGGTGGAGTCTCCCCTGGGAGTGCGTTAACCACAGGCTAGCCCTCCTGCAGGTGGGGGTTTGAGAAACCACAGGCAATGAAATTAACTGAGAAACCTAATCAATGAAGGTAACATAAAGGGGTCCTGCCAAGGACTTTTGATTCTAGCCTGAAATAAACTGGTACAGAACTTGTCCTTCTGCCATCTGCAGCCGAAAACTGCACAAAATCTAGAATATAAGGGTCTTCAGACACTAGGACAACAGGTAGTAAAGCCTGAGATCCCCAAACAAAAGGAAACAAAGAGGTGAGTCCTATAATCCCCCTGGCTTTCTCTCCAACATTTTTCTGGACCACCGCATGAGGAGGCATCCAAGCAAAAGAAGACCAGTCTTACAGGAGAGAAGCCAACCAACAAGCTAATCAAGTGATCAAGATTAACATCTTGATGTGATGTGATGAACAGAAAGACACCTCATCTCTATGATATTCTTCTAAACTCTTAACTCCAGGATTATCATAAGAAAACACTGGACAAACCCACATGGAGGAACATCCCATAAAATTAACCTGGCCAATACTCTTCAAAAATATTAAGGTCTAAAAAACAAGAAACTGAAAAATTGTCACAAATAGGAGACAGAAGACATGACCACTAAACACAATGTGGTATCCTGGAATGGATTCTGGAAAGAAAAGGACACTGGTGGAAAAACTCATGAAATACAAAGGAAGTCTGTAGTTAATAGTATTGTGTTGTGCCAATGTCTTCGTTTTGACAGATGCACTTTGGTAATGTAACACAGTAACATTGGGGGAAACTGAAATTGGGTGAGGGATGTATGAGAACTCTCTGAATTATCTGAAACTTTTCTGTAAACCTAGATTTACTCTAAAACTTAAAACATTCTGGCATCCAATAAAAAATTACTAAACATGAGAATAAGCATCAAACTCTGACCCATAATCAGGAGAAAAATCAGTCAGCAGAGCCACAGACATGATGAAACAATGATAAAAATGACAGAATTGGCAGACCAGGACTTTAAAACAGATACTACAAATACATTTAACGATTTAAAGGAAACTATTAGCATAATAAAGAGGGAAATGAATGACATATTAAAAAAATGGGAATTCCAGAGGTAAAAAAATATACAATATCTGAATCAAAAAATTTACTGGATGTGATCAAGACCAAGTAAGATACTGCAGAAAACAACAACAACAACAACAAAACAGTAAACTTAAAGACCTAGCAGGGTGTGTGCCTAGCATAGTTGGTAGAGCATGTGACTCTTGATCTGAGGGTTGGGAGTTCGAGTCCCACACTGGGCATGGAGCTTATTTCAAAAAATAAATAAAAGTAAATTAAACCTTAAAAGATCAATAAAACCCACCCAAAATGAAAGACTGAGGGAGGAAGGACTGAACAAAAATGAACAAATCCTCAGTGACATTATGGGACAATAAAAGCAGTATTATATAAATGTAATAGGTATTTCGAAAGGAGAGAGAGGTGGGGGCCAAACAGTATTTAAAGAATTGATGGCCAAATCTCTAAATCCACAGATCCAAGATGCTCAACAAACCCCAACAAGACGAAATACAAAGAAAATCATTCATATGCACATCATTATTAAATTGCCATAGGAAAAAAAGATAAACATCACATGCAAAGGAACAAAGATAATATAGCAACATAAAATGCCAAGACTGTGGAACAATATCTTCAAAGTGCTAAAGGAAAAAACTATCAAATAGGATTCTCTACCTAGCAAAAATATCTTTCAAAAATGAAGGCAAAATAATAACACTTTTTCAGATAAAAATAGAATGTTCTCAACTGGTCTGTCACAGTAAAAGAATTGTTAAGGGAGCCTCTGTAGGCTGGAGGAAAATAAAATCAGATGGAAACCTGATGTAATGTACAGAAAGTAATGAAGAGTAGAAATGGTAAATTCAGGAGTAGACATTAAAACTTTTTATACATTTTAAAAAAAAAATTGGGGGTGGGGTGTGTGCCTGGATAGCTCATTGATTAAGCATCCAATTCTTATTGAGTCAGGTCATTATCTCAGGGTCATGGGATTGAGCCTTGAGGCGGGCTCTGCGCTGACAGCACGGACCCTGCTTGGGATTCTTTCTCACCTCTCTCTGCCCCTCCCCCACCTTCCAGGAGCACGCTTTCTCTTAAAAAAAAAAAAAAATTAACAGATAATTGAAAGGAACGGCAAAGTGAGGGCTTTTGTTAATACTTTCCCCAAAGAGCAAAGATAAAATTGGACAAAATTGTCAAAGACAACTATTTCAGAACTCTGAAAATTGACCAAAGGCATAAAACAATTTGAGTATATTCAAGAAACTGAACGTTGGATAATGATGATGCAGTATGTGACATTTTGGCCACCTTCTCTCACCCAGCTCCTTCAGAGCAGTTCTAGCAAGGACAGTCTGTGAAAACCAGAAGCATTTACCTGGGCTGTGACTGACTAGATCTACAGCAGTGTGGAAAATCTGAGTGCCGAGAAGCTTTGTCCAAACAAATGGGAAAGACCGACGTCACAACTGACCTGAGGTTGCAACACTCTTGGTCCAACCAAGAGACCAGCCAGACTGGTTAGAAATTTCACAGGAAGATCTAGGGACTAATACAACCATGGGCCTTGATAAGCTCACATTTTGGAAGCCTGTGGGCATTAGGGTATGTGTACGCACATGCTCATGGGAGACCAGAGAAGGCTCTAGCTATTTTTACATCTCTGAGGCCTTGCAGGTATCATGCACACATGTAAGCACAGACACATGCACAGAGGAGACACAAGAATGCCTGAATGAAGTAAACATAAAAACTGGGGAAGACTTGTAAACTGCATGAATTCTGAATGAATTCTCCAAACCACACACAGGTGCACTGACAAATGATGGGAGCCTTACTGCTCAAGATGTTTAACCATAACCTCTGACCAATCACTGGCTGGCCATTAAGATTTACTGACCCCAAGAGTGACCCATAAGAAGCTGGGCTTAAAAATAAAAATAAAAATAAAAATAAAAAACAAAAACTGAAGAGACATCAGAGGCCATACATTGTGGAGGAAACAAATTCTACACAATTAGTTCAGGCAAGAGGGGATCAGAATCCAGAGTTGTTAAAATGCATTATTTGAAATGTCCAGTTTAAAAAGGGAAAGTATGGCCTACACACTTGAAAAAAAAAAAAAGCAATAAATAGAAACTCCAGTATTTTGGAGTTGCACTTAGCAGACATAAACTTCAAAGCAGTCACTATAAATATGTTCAAGAAAATAAAGGAAACCATGTTTAAAAATTTTTTTTAATGTTTTTATTTTTGAAGGAGAGAGAGAGAGAGAGACAGCATGAGTGGGGGAGGAGCAGAGAGAAAGGGAGACACAGAATTCGAAGCAGGCTCCAGGCTCTGAGCTGTCAGCACAGAGCCCAATGCAGGGCTCGAACTACCGAACTGTGAGATCATGACCTGAGCCGAAGTCAGACGCTTAACCGACTGAGCCACCCAGGCGCCCCAAAGGAAACCATGTTTAAACCAAGCATGAAAACAAGGACTGACAGAAGAGAGAACACCAATAAAGAGACTGAAATTATAAAAGAGAACCAAATGGAAATCCTGAAGTTGAGAAGTCCAATAACTAAAGTGAAAAGCTCACTAGATGGACTAACAGCAGAACTGAAAATTGGCTGAAAGAAGAATGAGTGAAGTCAAAAATAAATCAATAGAAATTACATAATCTGAAAACCAGAAAAAAAAAAGGAAAAATGAATTAAGTATGAAAGACCTGTGGCATATAACCAAAATGATCGACATATGCATAACAGGAATCCCAGAAAGAGACGGTTCTTCAGATTGTATAATTTCTATTGATTTACCTTTGAGTACATGGATTCATTTTAGTTACTGTACTTTTCAACTCCAGTTTGAAATTCAGTAGACTGTGATGTTAAAATGCATATGCCAGAGCAACTACTGACAAATAGTTTTAGAAAAAAAAAAATCAAAGAAATTAAAAAGTTATACTAAAAAAAAATGTATATATCTAACACCAGAAGACAATCAAAGAGAAATAGAAGAATAAAAAAGACATAAGACATAAAAAAACAAACAGCAAAGTGGCAAATGTAAATGATCTATAATTACATGAATTAATAAACACTCCAATCAAAATGGAGACTGTCAAAATAGAGTTTTTAAAAACAAGATTCCACTGTATGCCATCTACATGACACAAATGCTACGTTCAAAGACACAAGTGGGTTGGAACTAAAAGCGGCACCATGCAAATGCAATCCCACAGAGCCGAAGTGGTGATGATGATAGTATCAGAGAAGACATACATAGACTTTAAGAGAAAAATGTTAGTAGAGAAAAAGAGGGGCACTTTTAAATAACAGCAGTATTAATTCATCTAACAATGACAAATATGCACCTAACACTAGGGCCAAAAAATAAATGGTGCAAAAGCTACCAAAAATAAAAGCTATGACAACTCAACAGTAGTCTGAGACCTCCATACCCCACTCTCAATAATGACAGAACAAGTAGAAAACCAACAAGAATAGAGAAGACAGTGGAATCAGTGAACTTAGCATGTACAGAACACGCCAACAGCAAGAGAATACAGATTCTTTCCGAACACAGAGAATATCCGTTACCCATAAAAAAGTCTTCATGAATTTAAAAAAAAATTTTTTTTCACATTTATTTATTTTTGAGAGACAGAGTGAGACAGCACAAGTGGGGGAGGGGCAGAGAGAGACGAGACAAGAATCTGAAGCAGGCTCTAGGCTCTGAGCAAGTGTTCAGCACAGACGCAGGGCTTGAACCCACGAACCATGAGATGGTGACCTGAGCTGAAGTCGGTCACTTAAACGACTGAGCCACCCAGGCGCCCCTTCATGAATTTTAAAAGACTAAGGACATAATAAGTATGTTCTCCAGACACAACAAAATTAAAGTAGGAATCAATAACAGAAAGAAACTTGGGAAATCCTCAAATATTTGGAAATTAAACAATACATATTTAAATAATCCATGGATCAAACAAGACATCTCAAGAGATATTAGAATGTTTTGAACTAAAGGAAACTGAAAACACAACAGATCAAAATTCACTGGTTGTGGTTAAAGCAGTGCTTAGAGGTTAATTTATATCTTTAAATGTCTATACTAGAAAGGAATAATCTCAAATCAACACCTTAGTTCACACCTTAAAAAAGCTAAAAAGGAAGACTAAACTAAGACCAAAACAAGGAGAAAGGAAATAATAAAGATTGGAGTAGAAATCAATAAAATAGAAAACAAGAAAAAGAGAAAAAAAAAATCAATGAAATAGAAAAATGTTTCTTTAAAAAGATCAACAAAATTGACAGACCTTTACTTAGACTGACCAAAAACTAAGATGACAAAAATTAGCAAAATCAGAAATCAAAAGGGAACATCATTACCAATCGTACAGAAATTAAATGGATTATAAGAAAATACTATGAACATATGCTAACAAACCAGACAACTCACATGAAATGGACAAATTCCTAGAAAGTGAAAATTACCAAAATGGGCTCATAAAGAAATATAAAATTCAAATAGACTTATAACAAGTAGAGAAACTGAATAGTAATTATAAACATTCTCACAAAGAAAAGCCCAGGCCCAGACATTTTCACTGGTAAATTCTACCAAACAAAGAAGAAATAACACCAACTCCTCACAAACTTATTCAGGAGTAAGAAACACTTCCTTATCCTGTTTTACAAGGCCAGTGTTATCCTGATATAAAAGCCAGACAAGACATCACAAGAATAGAGCACTACAAACCAGTATTTCTCATGAATATATACACAAATATCCCCTACAACATATCAGCAAACCAAATTCAACAACATATAGACAGGATTTTACAGAACACTGAATTAATTACACAATATACAACAAAAGGATTATATAATAACATCTAAAAAGGATTACACAAAGTGGGATTTATCCCAGGAAGGCAGGGTTGGCTTAACATCAGAAAAACAATTAATGTAATGTACCATATTAATAAAGGGAAAAATCACATGATTATCTCAACAGATGCAGAAAAAAAGACAAAATCCAGCCCCATTCATGATAGAAAACTCCAACAAATCAGAAATAAAAGGAAATTTACTCAACCTAATAAAAGGTATCCATGAAAAACCTATAGCCAACATGACACTTAATGGTGAAAGACTGAACACCTTCTCACCAATAAGGAAAAAGATGTCCATTCTTACCACTTTTTAAAATAAGTTTTATTTATTTTGAGAGAGAGACAGAGTGCAAGCAGAGGGGGGTGGTGCAAAGAGAAAGGAGAGAGAGGCTTCATGCTGTCAGCATGGAGCCCAACACGGGGCTCGATCTCAGGAACCGTGAGATCATGACCTGAGCCAAAATCAAGAGTCAGATACTTAACCACCTGAGACACCCAGGCACCCCATACCACTTCTATTCAATACTGTACTAGAGGTTCTAGCCAGTGCAATCTGTCAAGAAAAAGAAAAGGAATTCGGAGGGGGGACAAAAAGAAGTAAAGCTCTCCTTATTCACAGATAACATGATCCTGTATGTAGCAAATCCTAAGGAATACACACACACACACACACACACACACACATCCTTGTGACAAAAACTAATAATTGAGTTCAGGAAGGTCGCAGGAGACAAACACAATATACAAAAGTCAACTGTATTTCTACATACCAGCAAAATGACAGGAAGGAAACAATTCTATTCATAACAGCATCAAAAATAAAAGACTTAGGATAAATTTAACAAAAGAAGTTAAAGAACTGTACACTAAAAACTACACCACATTTTGCTGAGAGAATTAATGAGGATCCAAATAAATGAAGAAATGGTTCATGTTCCTGGATTAAAGACTCAATATGAACATGGCAATTCTCCCCCAAAATTATCTATAGATTTAATATAAATCCTGTAAAAAAAAAAAAACAACAGGATTTCTGCAGTCGTGGATAAGATGATCCTAAAATTTACATTGAAATGCAAAGGACTCAGAATAGCCAAAAACATTTTGAAGAAGAACAAAGTTGGAGAACTTAACAGTTCTTATTTGAAAAATTACTATAAAGCCACAGTAAATAAAGACCATTTTGCTCTGATATAAGGATAGACAAAGAGATGAAACATAATTGGGAGTACACAAAGAAACAGCTTCACATTTACAATCAACTGATTTTCAAAAAAGATGCCAAAATAACTCACTGTAAAAAAGACAATCTTTTCAACAAATGGTTCTGGGACAACTGGGTTGGTATCCAGTTGAATTTAGACCCTTGTGTCATGTCATACACAAAAATTAACTCAAAATGATCATAGCCCTTACTCTAAGAGCTAAAACTATATTAGAAGAAAACACAGGAGACAAATCCTTAGAGTTCTTAGGAAGGAAGGAAGGAAGGAAGGAAGGAAGGAAGGAAGGAAGGAAGGGAGGAAGGAAGGAAGGGAGGAAGGAAGGAAAGGAAGGGAAGGAGAGAGGGAGGGAGGGAATGAAGGGGAAGGAAGGAAAGGAAGAGGGGGGAAAAAATCCATAAAAGAAAAAAATTGTCAACTGGACTTGTTCAAAACCAAAGACCTGTGCTTCAAAAACACCATTTAAAAAATCAAACTCACAGACTTAAAATATTTGCAAATCATATCTGATAAAAGACTTGTATTTAGACTATGTAAAGAACCCTTACAACTCAATAATAAAAAACAATCCAATTAAAAAATGAGCACAACTGGGGCGCCTGGGTGGTTCAGTCAGTTAAGCATCCAACTCTTGATTTCAGCTCAGGTCATGATCTCACAGTTCATGAGCTTGAGCCCCATGTCAGGCTCTGCACGGATAGTGTGGAGCGTGCTTGGGATTCTCTTGCTCTCTGCCCCTCCCCCACTCATGCGTGTACACACTCTCTCTCAAAATAAATAAACATTTTTAAAAATGGGCAACAAATCTGAATAGACACTACAGGGAAGACACAATGGCTAACAGCACATGAAAGTTCTCAACATTGTTAGTCAATACAGAAGTGCAAATTTAAAACAATGAAATAATGCTTTATAGCCACAAGAATGGCTAGAATGAAAAAGACAATACCACGTAACCAAGGATATGGAGAAACTAGAAATCTCATACATTGGAGGCATATAAAAATATACTTGGGAAAACTGTGTAATGTCTTAAAAAGCTAAACTTAAATTCATCATCCAGTCTAGCAATCCCACTCATACGTTATCTACTCAAGAGAAATAAAGAACGTATGTCCACACAAAACCTGGCAGAATGAATATTCACAGCATTTATTCATAATAGTCAGAAAACTGAACAATCCACATGTTCGTCAACCAATGAAATAAACAAAATGTGGTATGTCCATACAATGGAATACTATGCAGGACCAAGAAGGAACTATGGACACACAAGACAACACAGATGAACCTCAAAAACCTGACGCCAAATCAAAGACAGATGCAAAAGACTACATATTGTGCAATTCCATTTATATTAACTGTGCAGAAAATGGAAATCTACAGAAAGCAAATTCATGGTTGCCTGAGGCGGAGATATAAATAGGAACTGACTGTAAATGGGTACAACGGATCTTCTTAGCATGATGTAAATATTCTAAAACTGGGTTGTAGTGATAGCAGCACAACTTGAAGTTGAAAAACGCTAAACTGCACACTTAAAAATGGATGCTATGGTATATAAATTATGCCTCAATAAAACTGTTAGAAAAAAAACAGAACCAAAAAAAGATGCACATTTTCATAGGAGAGTGTCAAAAAATTAAAATATAGCAAATACATAATTTCCAAATCAGTAGAGATAACAGGAAAACAAAAAGCACTTAACCTGAACAGTAGTAAAGGGCACTGTGTGGAGGCAATAAATAATCAGGGTAAACAGAATGCCCAAATAGCAGAGTAAGTCCTAGTAAGAGTGATTACAATAAACTTACACTAAACCTGAGTTAACAAAGCATTGTCAGGTTAAGAACAGTTTACAGTAACAATATAATATTACTATTATGCCCAGGTATGTATACAGAAAAAGACAAAAACAGAGAAGTATCACAAACACACAAAAGATGTAAACTGTTATACTAGAAAAATATTTAGCTAGCTACATTAATGTCATGTGAAATACGGTAAGGCAAAAAAAATATTAAGGACAAGGAGGGTCACTCTGAGGTCACTGGATTGTGAACATACTAATTCTATACTTAAACGCACGTAATGCCTAAATTCACATTTTAAAAATGTGTCGTTTCTCCATGAAATACTGGTACAATGATTACTTCTCTTTATACTTTTCCTGTTCTCTCTGCACACTCCTTTTTTTTACACATATGGCCAAACAACATAGTTGAAACTCCACCTCCATTCCAAGTCAAAATGAACTCTCTTAACGTGTGTTTAAGAAACAGAGCAGGTTTCCAATTCAGATTTTTAAAAAGGGGGCCTCACAATGAGTCAGCAAGTATTCAGATGTTCTAGAGATCACATATTTTCTTACTAGCTACTTGCTCTTGTTTAGAAGGCAGACAATTTAAATGTCAAAAACGTGTGTTAAGAGTGCTGATTATGGAGCAAAGCTGCTGGCTTTAAATCCGAATTCCACCACTTTAACAGCCCTGTGACTTAAAATGTTGCTTAATCTGAGTTAGTTTCCTCATCTCTAAAATAGAGGGGATTAAAAACAAACAAACAAACAAAAAAAAAACAAAAAACAAAACAAAACCAGTATCTACCTAACTGGGCTACTGCATTAAATGAAACAGTCCATATAAAGAACACAAAAAATACGTGACACATAGTAAGTGCTCAAAAATATTATGCAGTTCTTTACAAATCCATCAATTATTTAAGGGAACTACAAAAACTCCTTCATATCCTAATGATCTTCCTAGAAGATGAAATTTAAACTGAGAAAGCATTGTAAAATGTAAAAACTCGACAATATTCACCAACAGATTAAATACATAAACCACAAATATCTGTTGTAGTTAAAGAATTCATTCAACAAGCATTCAATTGAAAGTCTATATGCTACTCACCAAAAGAACACACAGATAAAGATTAGTATCCTTGAAAAGTTGTTCCTTCAAAGAGAAAAATAAATCTAATACAATGAGGTATATGCACTTCTAAAATGTGGACATATTCCAGGGCCACCTGGAATGGCTCAGTCAAGTTGAGTGTCCAACTCTTGATTTCGGCTCAGGTCATGGTCCCAGGGTCGTGGGATTGAGCCCTGCATCGGGCTCCTTGCTGAGCATGGAGCCTGCTTAAGATTCTTTCTCTCTTTCTGCCCCTCTCCCCTGCACACACTAAAATAAAAACATTTTTTAAATTAAAAAAAATAAAATTTGGAAATATTCCAATGAATGGAAAGCTCTTATAAATCACATGCATGACCAATTTCCCCAAAAAGTAAAATAAATAAAAATGTAGCAAAATGAACATGATCACTATACTTAATTTAATATTTTTGACTTTTTGAAGTCCCTTTAGGATACTAGCGTCCCAGAGTTATTATCAAAGAATCATCAATGAATGTAGATATGCAAACATACATATTAAAACCATGTCCTTAATATGAGAATACATTCAAAAACAGACTTTACACTGTTTAAAAGAAGTCATAGAGTAATTATGCACATGGCCCATCAATCCTACTTCTAGGAATCTACCTTGAAGATACCCCTTCAATGCACAAAGATACACATACACTGAACTTGCTCATTGCCATCGTTGTTTGTAATTGCAAAATACCAGGAATAATGCCCAAAGAAAGTGCTGAATAAACCATGTTACAACTACCTAAGAGAATACAAAATCTGTTTAAAAAAAAAAAAGAGAAAGATCTCTATAAACTGACATACAGTGATTACCAGAGCATACTATTAACTGAGAGGAAAAAAGTGCAATGGAATGAGAAAATAGAGAGACTGGTATGTGCAGTGGGTAGGTGGAGAAGTGATAGCAAGATGGGAATGGAAGCAGGGTAGCAGGCAAGAAGAAGGTGTGACACTTCTCCATGTTTACCTTTTTATGTAGTTGTGACTGTCAGAACCACATTAAAGTTCACATACCCCTCACATACCACCAAGTTAAACCATTAACACCAACAAGGATGTGGAGAATCCAAACTGGAACACAAACAGTAACAAATGAACCTAATATCTGTAACATTTGTAATATTCATATTACAAATGAATAACAATCAGTGAGGGGAGTGAGAAAGAAAAAAAACTAACAACTTTGGAGAAGTTTCTTGACTAATAGCTAAAGAAAAAAAATAACACAAATAGTGCAATGTAGTTAATGAATGTTTCTCCTGGGAATAAGAATTAGCACTCTGAAACTACTTTTATGTGCATATATTTTTTTTAAGTTTATTTATCTTGAGAAAGAGAGAGAGAATATGAGAATGTGCACGTCCACACATGCCTGGTGGGGCGGGGTGGGGAGAAGGGCAGAGAGAAAGGGAGAGAGAGGATGGATGGGGAGCGCCTAGGTAGCTAAGTCGGTTAAGCATCCGAGTCGATTTCGGCTCAGGTCAATGATCTCATGGTTCACAGGATAGAGCCCCACATTGGACTCTGCACTTGACAACGTGGAGCCTGCTTGGGATTCTCTGCCTCTCTCTGCTCCTCCCCACCCCCCAAGGGCATACACATGCTCTCTCTCAAAATAAACAAACTTTAAAAATTTCCTTAAAAAAATAAATAAAAAATAGGCAAATACATTGTAGATAGTAAACAGCAGGTTTCTCACTGTTGGGAGAAAAAAGTCACAAATAAGGAAAAACTGGAACAAATCCTGTGGCGTTAGAATCGAAGTGTCAGTATAAACTTGAATGTTTTTTAACATACAGAAACAGACAAATATGTAAACACATGCAGTGGTTATAATTTCCTAGCTCTAGGGGCGCCTGGGTGGCTCAGTCGGTTAAGTGTCTGACTTCGGCTCAGGTCATGATCTCACGATCCGTGAGTTCAAGCCCCACGTCGGGCTCTGTGCTGACAGCTCAGAGCCTGGAGCCCGTTTCAGATTCTGTGTCTCCCTCTCTCTCTGCCCCTCTCCTGTTCATGCTCTTTCTCTGTCTCAAAAATAAATAAACGTTAAAAAAAAAAATTTTTTTTTAAATAAAAAAAATAATTTCCTAGCTCTAACTACTGAAGAAGGGTTTCTAGCAATGACACCACAATGGCAATACCCACACCCACATGAGAAATGGTGGTTTTTAAACAACTTTCTCCAATAAAAGGAATAAGGGCTCCCTGGAGAAGTGACTGATGATGATCTTAAGGCTGGAGCAGGAAAAATATAAGATAAGCCTGTACATTTTGTGGAGTTAAAATATTCAAACAAAAATATGGTGATTTCTTGAAAGATTCAGGGTCAGGTGTGAACTCAAAGAAGTTCCTAATGGTCAAATGTAGAACAATGTGAACAAACAAAACAATGATAACTGGATCTTAACCCATAGACTAAAATAAATATCCAAGTTCATACTGATATAATTAATAAACAGTAGGGGTGGGGGTGGGGAGAGAACGGCACATCTTTTCATTACAAGAGAATTCTAAGGAATAAATGTAAAGAATAGATAAATAAAGTACCCAGACACCTTGATGTTAATAAAGCTAATTAATTCTCAACAGAAGCATTAAAATAGCTTCAGAGGAGCCCCTCCACTACATTAAATTGGGGGTGGGGAGGGAAGGAAGGAAGGAAGGAAGGAAGGAAGGAAGGAAGGAAGGAAGGAAGGAAGGAAGGGCAAAACAAAATCACCATTAGGCAAATCCCACAGTAATAACTGTTGCAGACAAGATCTACCAATGAATGCAAAAATTATTGGGCTTAAGATTGAAGAGAAAAAAAAAAAACAATCTGCATAATCTCAAAGTATCTCCTAAAAGGTATTTATTAACTACAAACGAAAAGACAGTAACTTTATAGTGGAGAAACCCAGCAGACACCACCTTAACCAAGTGATCAAGGTTAACATAATGAATTCTGGACCCCTTGAAATGACACAATGAAATGCACCTCTTGATATGATGCATTTCTGTGATATTCTTGCCAAAAATGCAAAACCTCATTCTAATTATGTGAGTACATCAAACTCAAACTGAGGATCATCCAACAAAATACCTGACCAGTACTCTTCCAATACTTCAAAGTCATAAAAAACAACAAACAAACAACAAACTGTCAGACTAAGGAGCAGTAATAAACAAACGCCAAGATGGGATCCTAGATAGGGTCCTGGAACAGAAAAAGAACACCTAGTGAAAAGTTGGTGAAATTCAAATAAGATCTGTAAGTCAGTCAATGGCACTGCACCAACATCAAGTTTGTGGTTTTCATAACTGTATTGTGGTTATACATTATAATTTAGCAGAAGCTAAGAGGTATACAGAAACTGTACTGTTTTGCAATTCTTCTAGAAGTCTAAAATTAGTTCAAAATTTAAAAAAAACTTCTGCTATTGTTTTACAATGGTCTAAAAGAGAACACTTATGACCAGCTTCATTTTAACCCACTGAAACGTGAATTTAACATGATAAATAAAGCTACACTAAGTTAGAGCTGAAACTCTGTTGTAAGACTGAGGCTATGAAATGGGGCTACACCACTTCATCTGGTCTTCAGCAAGACATAAGAAAATGTTATCAAACACTTTTTCTTTGCTTCTACTACCATCTTGTTCTATGAGGGAACATCTTATTTGCAAGAAGTAACATAATACATAAACAACAACAGGCTCAAATTATGAAAAATTATTTAATGACAGTACTCTTGAAATTACAGGTCTGTAAAGAATATCACAATAGTCCCACAACAAACTTTGTTACTGGGGGAAAGATCTAGCACAGCTCACTCTAATAACATTTCATTTGGGAGTCAGGAGCTCCTTTGAGTGTGTGTGATGGTATTCTTGTTTTTTTGTGGGGGAGGGGCTGAGAGAAAGTTTTAACTAAAAATATATGCACAGTTGACTAAAATTTACTAAAGAACAAATCTTCTACATTTCTAGGCTATCTTTCAAAATCAGTCCTCTGTTCTGAATTACCCATTAACTTGTGGAGATTCAGGCTCACCCCCTTATTATTAAAATACATATTCATAAAACTTTTACAGTTGTGCTGTTCTAGTTACAAATAGCTTCTACTTTTCTAGGACATAATTTCACTTTGTTTAAGCAAGAATTCATTAAAGAAACTATAAATAACCTTAAATATTTAGCCATGAATAGAGGGTGGACTGGCATTGATGGCTTATTTTAGCACTAATGCAGAATGCTTTTTAAAAGCTTCATTTCAGCATGCATCAAGCTAATGGTTAACACTTGCAGTATAACTTTCAATGTTAGAATAAATTTCTCTTTATTTTAAAGATTTTTGCTAACAGTCAATATGTTATTTCAATTATTTACTAGTAAGAAAGTAGCCCTGGAGAATGACAATGGTGGAAAAATTAAAATTAAAATTTATTTTAAAAAAATGTTTTTTTTAGCATCTACACAACCTCTCCTTCTCTCCCAAAATATAATGCCAGTTAAAAGTGAACAACTTAAGGGAGAAGAATTGCCTATGGAATTGTAAGAATTCAAGGATTCATTGTGTGGTGCATGTAGCATACATATGAATCAAAGACATTTATTTCTATAATTCAACTCTGAATCATAAAGCTCACATTTTAGAGACCAAGTTTCATAAAATTTTTACTTGAAAAAAAAAATGTTTTACAAAATACCATTCTTCCAATCAAAGAAACTTTCCCAAAGGGTACATGTAGTTTTCTGCCTCAGAGATGATAGAATGACAGTCAAAGGGGAGAGAGAGGTTTTTTAAATAGCCACCTAGCTGCAAAACCTACTAGAAGTAGATTTTTTTAAAGTGCCTTTAAAATGCTAAAGTAAGGAATATAATTGTTGAATCTATTTGAAATTTTAAAAGTTTCCTTAAAATGGTCCATATGGTATGCACAACTTCACAGCTGGCACAAAACTGCCTGTATTTAGTTCAAAACACAAAAACAATACATATGAACAGTATTCTTTGAAAAATAATTCCAAATACTGCCACCGCATCCTAAGAAAACTTAGACAACAGTATTGACAGTATTCAGAGAATTAACAAAACAAGCTGAATATTAAAGTATTCAAACATTTACTTTCTTTTTAATACCACTGATAACAGTAAGAGAACTTGCTGCCAAGTGCATTCAGGATGGCTTATTTCAACTACATGTAACATATTTTGCTATACAGATTCTAAAGAAATGCAAAACGAGGTTCTAGGATGTAAACTCCTTGGCAGGCCCTAGTTTTTCTGCTGCAATCTGGCAGCTTTGAACTTTGAAACCCTCTTGGTAGTCTCCTCTGATATTTCTGACAAGACTTCTTTTCGTTCTGGAATGGTGGGTAACACAGGATGAACCATGGTTGGGTGTGGTGTTAAGGAGGGCGATAGAAATTCTTTTTCTATTACAGTTCCAGAAAAAGCCTAGAAGACAAAAGTCAGATTATGGTAATAAAATGCAAATAAGATGCCCACAAAATCTTGATCCTGTATTTGCCAATTAGACATTTCCTTTCATTAGAAGTAAATTCTTGGGGCGCCTGAGTGGCTCAGTCGGTTAAGCGTCCGACTTCAGCTCAGGTCATGATCTCATGGTTCATGGCTTCGAACCCCACATCGGGCTCTGGGATGCCAGCTCAGAGCCTGGAGCCTGCTTTGGACTCTGTGTCTCCCTCTCTCTCTGCCCCTTCCCCACTCACGCTGTCTCTATCAAAAAATGAATAAATGTTAAAAAAAAAAAAATGAATTCTTAAGATTCTTGGATAAATACACAAAAGTATAACATCAAAATATAAACTGTTTAGAGAAATCAGCTACCATTAAAATGTATCTTAATGACATCACCAAACATAAATAGATTTTGATAATATACATGTAAGAAAGCAAAATGTAAAATGAATGTTTTATCTGGGATTAAACAAAAATGGGTATGTAAAAGGTCCCCAATTTTCATACATTCACGTCCAGACCATGACGTGAAAACTAATGTATTAAACTAAAAAATGCTATTAGGGTGTCAAACGTGAGCTGACGAATGAGCTATCCTATGGAGGCCATGCTGCCAGCTAGCCAATAGCTTACTTTTCAGCGGTAGTGACATCTCTTAGGTGGTGTTCATGTATGCAATTACTTGGAATATTTTATTGCATCTTGCCTCAATTTTACTCAAGAGATTCAGTGTAAACTGAAAAATTAAGTGCTGATACTAGTGGAGGCAGCATCAGTCTCAAAATTTGCTACACTTAATTCAATGATGGAAATCAGATGTTCCGCACACTCTCACTCTCACACACACACACACACACACACACACACACACACACACACACACACAATGGTTCTTTCGTTTCAGCTGGATATTTGCTGGATGTAATGTAGTCAACTGTTTGTTCAACTGGAACAAAAATAATGTGTACAAAATGATGGAAATACAACCAAAGATACATCTTCATATATCTTTTTACATAAAGATCTGTAAAAACCAAGGATTTGATAACAATTTTATTTTTAAGGTCTCTGGTATTTGGATCCCCCCCCACCTTTCATCTTCTAAAAACTCATTACATACAAAGTAAAATTTGACACGTAAACTTTCATGTGTATTTTGCTTGCTTTTGTCTACCAAGAGTACAAACTGAGTTAAGACAGTGTATCACCTGAAAAGTTTAAAAAGCCATCCCCTCCACCTTGCCCCACCAAAGAAATGAAAAAACAAGAATGCCCCTACCCTCCCACAGTATTTCAAGAACTTGGGTGAAATCCAAGCTCTTAAAAGAAACTTCAAGTCTACTTTCTCAAAACTCCTATTGATAAAATAGGATGATAAAATAGGATGATGCTCACTGAGCCTTCTTACTATATTAAAAACGCTTTTGAAAAAAGAGACACTTCAGCGTTTAAAGATACTGAAAAGCAGATCTTTTCAAGTACTTGTCATATGCATGAACTATTTGTTTTCATGTTAAAAAAAATTTATAGCATCTAGAATGCTAACAAAAACTGTTCAATATGAAGTACAAAGCTAGTTAGAGTGAAATAAAACTAAGTCCCAGACTTGAGGTCTAGCTATACCATGATACACTAAGTCCTTATAAAGTAAAAGTTGGGCACCTGGGTGGCTCAGTCAGTTGAGTGTCTGACTCTTGATTTCAGCTCAGGTCATGACCTCATGGTGCTGAGATCGAGCCTGCACAGGGCTCTGTGCTGAGTGTGGAGCACACTTGGGATTCTCTGTCTCCCTCTCTCTCTCTCTCATAATAAGTAAACTTAAATAAATAAAAAGTAGCAAAGGTCTACATCCATTACCTGTTTTTCTAACAGTATGGAAGACTGTTAAATTGGATACTTTCTACGTCAACTGAGATGATTATATCAGGTGATATAATGGGGAGGAGAACATTCTAATTCTAATCATACATGCTGTCCCTAAATGCTAATGATCTCCATCCCCAGTGACAATTTAGTACTATTATTACCATTAAGTTACCATTCAGTATAAGCAATAGAAGTTTTACATATGCTTATTTATATATAAACATATATATTTTATATGTATTGAATGTATGCACAAATGGGTATATCAGTTTGATACAGGTATGAGTTCCCCAGTTTTTCTAAATACTTTATAAATTGAAAATTTGAGATACACCCAGAACAAAAACAATTGAAGAAATCATCCCCGGGAATAATGGAAACCCTAACATATGACTATCTCATAGATAGGAATTTTTGTTTTGGGATCCCTCAGTACCATTCCCCCCACACACAAGTGTGTGCAATGTGGTGGATAAGAATGTATATGTGTGCACTGACTTTTTCTGAGGAGAGGATCTACAACTTTCTTTAAACTGTAAAATGGCTCCATAACCCCCAAAAATAAATATGTCACTGGCACAGGCCAAAACACAGGACTTCAGATAATTACCTGCCATACAGTATTTTTTCTTTAACTAAAGCACATAAAAGAGAAAAGTATAATCTGCTACCTATAAACTATTATAAAATGACTATAGTTTGGTCTAGTAGTAATTCATTTAAAATAAGCTGCTAAATGATCTTCTTGTCAAAAAGGTAATGTATATGCAAACTAAGATACTTTAAAATTCTTATTTCACAAAAATAGAACTTTAAGACTAGTAATACTTTTCCCCCAAAAAATTTTTCTTGAACTAAGATTATAATATCTGCATTTGTGTGTTTGCTAGTGGCTATTAATTTTTTATAAATTATTAATTATCAAAAAAGAATAAGCTTAGAATTAATTAGGGTCCATGACTTTTGAGATTAAATGTATGTATCAGCTAAAGAAGCTATAAGATAAACAATGTCATTACTCAGCTGATTAACTTCAATAAATAACTATACAAAAAAAATAATAATTTAGAGATTGTAAGATTAAAGATTTATAGACCATACCAGGGAGATATAGCAGCTGCAATTTTTTAAAAAGGAGAGGAGAGCCTCTTTTAAAGAAATAACTTTTCGACTCCAAAAGTGAACTGTGAAATCAGGAAAATGAATGATATGCCCTTCTGAAATGGAGCTACCACCACTTTTTTTTTTTTAATGTTTATTTTTGAAAGACAGAGAGAGTTGGGGGTAGGGGGAAGTGCTGGGACAGATGATCCAAAGCGGGCTCTGCGCTGACAGCAGCAAGCCCGATGCGTGGCTTGAACTCACAAACCACAAGATCACAACCTGAGCTGAAGTCAGACGCTTAACTGACTGAGCCACCCAGGCGCCCTGCTATCACCACCTTTTTAAACTCACAAAAAGTGATGAAAGATACTGTACGAAATAAAGAGTTAACAATACACACACACCTCAGGTGTTCCTGATAAAGGCAAAAGTTTCTTGTGATGGTTTTCTTCCTGTTCCTCTTCCAAAATACTCTCACTGGTGTCACTACAAGTGGCCTCTTCGCAGCTAATACTCCTCAGAACTCCCCGTCTGTCATCAAAGTCAGCAGCACTGCTTTCACTGGTGTCACTGCAAACACTGTTCTCTCTGCTGCGAGACTTCAGGATGGACTTACGAGGAACATATTCTCCATTCACAACATCAACAAAGACTCTATGATGTCCAAAAACATATACACGCACTTTAGGTAACTCATAAACTGAGGATGAATTTGTAAGATTTTAAAAAATATTTTTTAGAAATTAGAGTGTTTTTTTTCAAACTTACATCTAAAATTTTCATAATCAACAATTTTGTAGCTTCAAATGATGTATTTTACATTCTTTAAAATATGATTTTTTGGGGCCTAATACAGCACTTTATTTATAAGCATGTTCTGGGTGACAACAGTCTAATTTGTCGAAATTCTACATGTAATCTAGACCTACTTAGAAAACAATTTAGCAATTTTAACTATTTTACAAATATGGGTCATGAAAACAGTAGGTATTTCCAAATGATAACTTTCTCAACAAACAAGACAACAAAAAACTGGAACAGCAATACTTAACTTACTTCGCGGAAAGGCAAACCACATGCAAGCATCATAGCTGTGGCAGGAAAGCACTGCTCCAGCCCACTGGAAACCCAAACTTACATTTCTAAAGTTAACATACTACGATTTTTTCACTAGAAAGATTGAGAATGTTTAAAAGCATTGGCAAAGAGGGGGGAAACGGGAAACTCATGCAATGTTCCAACTGTTCTGAACTGGGCAGTTGTGGTGGCTCAGCAGCTCCTGGGAGAGCCTTTAAAATACTAAGCCAACCCGATCAGAGCCCCTCACCTGTCCGTGATGGACAGGCTTCTGTGTTACAGGCAACCTGCTCCTGTAAATGTTCAGTTACAAAAAGAGGTAAGGGGACGGCAGCTTGTCCTGTTGCCCGTGAATACCACTCACCTATAAATGTCAGCGGGAGTCCTGATGGTAGGCAGTTCCTGGGCAGAATGACCACTGCCAGAGCTGTTCTTTCGTTTACGTTTGGCTTCTTCTTTCTTCTCACTGAATTTTAAAGTGGTATTTTTTCCAGTATTTATTCGGACCTAAAAATTTCACAGCAAATTACAAACCTTCTGAGAAATTAAATCAAAGCCAAAACTAAAACAAATAAACTTTATAATTAAAGAAGAGAGACAGTTTTTGACATGAAATGATGTACACTATTATAGGATTAAAAAGTCCTTACCTTAACACACTTCTACAGCATTAAATTATATCTTCTTTAATGACCAATTCTAGTCTTTAGGGATTTTATTATTGTACAGAAAGCAAATTACATTTAAATTAAATGACAGATTTATTATAAGTTTTCATATCACCCCATTACTTTGATATAAATTTTTGGCTTAAATCATGCATTTCAAAACAAAGAACATAATTAACCAAAAGAAATATTTGGTAAGAAAATATAAAATTTAAGTCATAAAAGCAATATTAGATAATGCTTAATTATTTGGAATTTTTTAAATACCTCTAGTTTTTAGAAATTGGACTAAAAAATAAAAACCAACCCTGTAGGATTATTATGTCATTCTTCTACTCAACACTAACACTACACTTTCCATATTAATAATGACTGCTCTTCCTCACAAAATTCCTACAAATATTATTTATTCTTCCTATTTTATCAACATGCAAATAAGGAAAAATTTAAAGCATGAAATAAGAATCCTAAAACAAATTTCTTTTTCTGGCTATTACATCAGTTTTTTCTAAAGAACTCACAAGATGCTCCCTTTAGTCTGAAGTATTAACATATAAAAAACCATAAATTATTTCACTTCATACTACAGCAGGATAACTTAAGGGACCTTAGAAATATCAGATATGTTTTAAACATGTTTCATTAAATAATAATCACAGACACTTAAGATTGATACCACAGACCCTTAACTGTGATACAGGCAATCCCTGCACGGATATCTAGTGGTACAAAGACCAGTGCACTGAGACAAAGGACTTTCTGTTGTATTACTAGCCAGGTCTATGGACTTCTAGGCCTTAAGTATAAAGATGAATTCCCAGTTGCTACTCAGAGCAGCACTGGGAGCAAGGGAATGGATTTAAGGTAGTAGTCTATCCTTCCAATCAGAACTAACTGTTTTGATTTATTTTAAATACTGGGATCCTACAGTAAGTACAAGGGGAACAAAAAGTCTTTTGATACTAAAGAAAAGCTTAAAAACCCTGTATTAGAAGGTCTCTACAGGGGCGCCTGGGTGGCCCAGTCGGTTAAGCATCCAACTTTGGCTCAGGTCATGATCTCACAGTTCATGGGTTCAAGCCTCACGTTGGGCTCTGTGCTGATAGCTCAGAGCCTGGAACCTGCTTCAGACTCTGTGTCTCCCTCTCTCTGTCCCTCCCCTGCTTGTGTGCTCTCTCTCTCAAAAATAAACACTACTTTTAAAAAAAAAAAAGATCTCACAATAACCCCCAGTTCTTAAATGCCAAAATTCTAGAGTCACGATTACCCACAGATGTTTAGATTTACTTTATCTGAAAAGAAGCTACTTTTTACTTCCTCCTGAACTTTTCCACTTTGCTCATGATGCTCCTATTCATGTCATGCCCACACAGAAAGTAACAACCTGGCATCATTAAAAATGTAGCTAATGTAGTCACTTTCAACATCCTAAATACACCAAAACACCCACAATATAATTAACTCTAGAATTCTCAGAAAACTCTCTGAATGAAGGACAGGTGGAGCTACAGTAGTTGCTACTCAAATCTGATTCCTTTCCAGACCCCAAACAATTCAAATTCCACTGTGTCTTCAAAGAACAAAGGACCAATGGGAACTATCTAGACATTGACTTTTTCTCCCGTTTTTTTTTAGATAAATTGGTCAGAACAAGAGGCAAAAGATGATTTTATTATTTGGCACTATCAACAATATTAATTACTCTAACAGTGTTCTTTTAAAGAATATTATAGAATATATTTATATTAAATTATGTTAATATTTAAATTATACACAAAAAGCATACAAACCCTCTTAGGTTCGACAGTGTGAGAAAAATATATTGTTGGTACAGAATGATCTCCAACCCCTAAAACATCATTTTCATTATCACCATCATCATCATCATCATCTTCTTCTTCTTCTTCATCTTCATTACTGTGATAAGAATTTGAACCAATCATTGAACAGTTCAACTGACTATTCACTTGGCCATTGAACAGTTCTGAATGTGTAACATCCTTATAACAACTGCTGGAATGAACAGAGTCTGTTACTTGGTGCATCACATGCACATTTATGTTCTGATCTTCCTTTTCTTCTTCAGAAGATGTATCTTCTCCATTTGCAATCATAGTATCAGGCTTACTAATAAGAAAGAGAGAAAACTAAGATCAAACATACACATCAAAATACTACATGTTCTAATTTTCAGTTCATTTCAATGGGCAAAAATTAAGATTTTGAATAAGATATTTTTAACTAGAATTCTAGCTGATAAGAACGCTTTGAAATAACAACAACAAAAAACTCTATGCTAATTCTGTATGTTGTAGTTACTCAAACATAAGTAGAATATAGATGATTTTTTTACCTTTGCAAGAGGACACTGGCCACACACAACGTAAATATGATATAAATAATACAATCAAGAAATTTGCAAGAAATTCACAGAGATATGTATTTAAAGACCATAAATTATAGCCCCAGAACATTAACACTGGGGCTAATTTATTTTCTGTTTATTAACACTGGGGCTATTTATTATTATTTTCTACTTCTATATTTGGAATACTTTAAAGCATGTATTATTTTAACTTTTTATAATGAAGGATTTATATGTATGCACATGAATATAATTATATTTATACACACACATGTACATTTTTCATGCTTCATTTCTACAAAGGATTTGAAGACCTTACAAAAATAACAAAATCAAAAATGCAATAGAACTGAAATAACGTCATGCAAAAACAGAATCATGCCCAAGAAAATCACAAGATTCAAGATGGATCTTAAAAAATGGAATATTATCAGTTAATCAAAAAGACCTAAGAATTTGTAGGTGAAATGTAAAAAAATATACATATATCCTTCGTGCTTCATGTCCTATTTTTCACAGAAACTAATTACTGCATACGGTGCATCATTTAAGCAAAATAATATAGGAACTTCTGTAGTAATAGATTTCATTGAGTATTTTGACAATTCCAAGTGAGTGCTAATGTATATTTCAAACAGCAGTTTGGAAAAGTTGTTCATATATATAACTACCTGACCAAATTACAAACTGCCTGCTCGACAAACAGAAAAGTTTGTAAAGGAAAGCAAGGATAAACATTTTACAGTAACACACAAATCCACAGCAAATTTTTCTTTTTAACAAGTCATTTAGATATACAGCATTATCCTGGCTACAGTATAAAAATAATTCAGTTAAATTGTAAATATTTAAAACACCCATAATTATTATGTCGACTATCTGATATACCTTAGTACTTCATTATACAAAACATAGCTGAATCTTGTTATTAAAAACACAGGAATACGGATTTTAAGTATTTCTGTACCCACACATATGCATGGGCATGTGCATGAATGCACAAGTCCTAACAGAAAATATTCTAGAAAATTAATATATATTTTCGAGTGGGAGGATTATTGATATTTTAATATATTATACTTTTCTGTATTTTCTTCAATGAGCATGTATTGTTTTATTAATGAGGAAAAAGACTAACAAGGAAATGTGTTTAGAAACAAAATCTCTTGGAAAGATAATTTGTCATTCGGTACCTATCAAGTTCACCCAGCAATTCTTCTTGTCTCTCTAGTTCTTCAAGTCGAGCCCACAGTTCCTTATCAGCAAGCAAATCCTTGGATTTGACATCATTTGCAAAATCTGCTTCAAAAATATCTGAAGTTTTTGGTTTGGAGTGAGGTTTATGGGCAATTCGGTGTTTTGCTATTTTTTTTTAAAAAAAAGGAAAGACATGGCTGTTAATAGCCACCTTTAAAAAAGCACAAACCTAGACTTAGTGAGACTTTCTTCTGAGAAGAGGGGATATGGAGATGGGGGGAGGGAGGGGCAGCGAGGGGGGGATGCATGGCTTTTAAGCAAGCAAGACAACTCCAAGGATCCATCTCTCTCATAATCTTGCTACTCAAAGTGTGGTCCAAGGACCAGCAACACTGATATTCCTGCAGAACGTTTCAGAAGTATATACTCTCAGGGCTACCCCCAGATCTGCTAAATCACAATCTGTGTTTTAACAAGAGCCCAAGAGGATTCATATGCACATTAAAGACTGTGAAGAACTGCCTGAAAGCTTCAAAAATGCATTAGCAAAAATGGTCACAATGTACCCTAGTTATAACACAAAATTCAACACAAATAATACACATCTTCCATCCTTACTCAAGAGAATTCAGTTACTAAAGTAACACATCAAAGCCTTGTCACAGGATACTTTCAACTCTAGGCACAGCCAGGCATAAATACCCTAGGAGGAATCTATGGAAGCTAATCCCTGGAAAGTTGGACTATAATTTTGTATATGAACATTTCTCCTTTTTAAATTACTTTATCTTATTTGTAATCCTCATGTGAGGGCAGGAGATAAAGAAAATCTGAACTCAAATCCATTTGCTTTTCATCTGAAAAAAATAGACTTTTTTATAAAGCAAATTATAGCTTTGAAGAAGGCAATGGGAAGAAGTCTAAAATGCTGTTATGAGATATGGTTAACGATGACCTCCATCATACATTCAAATGTACAACACTGCTTCCTAAATCTAAAAATGTCGTAATTATGTTTCATGGCCTATTATTGTCCATAACTATTATTGATAAAACAGCATTAACACCTTTCATATTTCAGACATGTAAAATACAAAAATCTTTCATTGGTCACCACAAACAAAAATTATAACTTGTCTTTCTCTTCTTTAACTGTAATGTAGGTCTCCTTTATTTCACCTTCTGAAGCCACTTGCTATTAATTTTAATGCCATATTAGTAGAGACAGTATGGCTAGAATATGGCTCCCAAAATTGTCTCTATTTCAACCAACAAGTTATCTTCAGAGTTAATTACTAAAATATGAACTTTAAAAAATCAAAATAACTGTTAAAAGTAATGGTTTTCTACAGTAGCAAATTATAAACCATTTCTGTAATACTTTTAAAATTTTCACTGCTGTAACACTTTACAACTGACAGGGGAACCACTGCCTTTCCAGAAGGAAAAACCAAACATGTAACCCATCCCCGGCAAGAGAAAGCTATGAGGTAAGCCTGGGACAACCCGAGTACGGGATGCCACTGCAGACGACATAAAACGAATGGCTGAAATACACTTAGATTATATTCAGTCTTTCTTCCAAAAACAACATCTGAAGCTACAGTTTTAAAAGAAGAAAAACTAGCAAAAGATACATTATGACTCCACCAAGGTCAATGATCAAATTTGAGGCAGATCCATGTACAGAATACACGTCTTCTGAATTGTAGACATCTGGATCATTAAGAACTTTGAAGAAAGCCTGTCATCTCACTACGTAAGTAAATCGGTCAGGAATCAAATTTTTCACTGAAGTATTTATCTACTAATGTTTATATTTTAAAGTATATTAAATATATAACTATTTTATA